>NW_027098933.1:0-135671 GCF_037042795.1 Molothrus aeneus | reverse complement strand
GCAGTACACAGGCACAGTGTGGGCAGCCTTCAGACTTAGAGAAAACAGTACTTTACCACTCTCCTGCCTTTTCCATGGTTATTCTATTGGAAAAGAACGAGTTTTGGACAACTACCTTTCATTCTTGCCAAACTCTTTGCAGACCCCCGTGCAAGCTTTAGAACAAGATTTTGGATGTTTTCTTTCCTGGCAGAGTTTCTCCTTGCAAGATATGGTGGAAAAGCTTTTTGCTGAGTGTAGAGCGGCAAGACACGCAGAAGACGCAGATACGCAGCTCTCCGAAGCTAAGTGCCGGTCCCGGGCTTCTTTCGGCACAAACCGCTCTCAGGAGCTCCCTGCGCTCGCCACAATGCTCTGTGTGCGAAGAAGCCGCTTCTTCGCCTCCGGGAGAATCGGCGAGCGGCAGCTTGCCAAAGGCGAAGATGCAAGCTGCAGCACACAGGCACAGTGTGGGCAGCCTTCAGACTTAGAGAAAACAGTACTTTACCACTCTCCTGCCTTTTCCATGGTTATTCTATTGGAAAAGAACGAGTTTTGGACAACTACCTTTCATTCTTGCCAAACTCTTTGCAGACCCCCGTGCAAGCTTTAGAACAAGATTTTGGATGTTTTCTTTCCTGGCAGAGTTTCTCCTTGCAAGATATGCTGGAAAAGCTTTTTGCTGAGTGTAGAGCGGCAAGACACGCAGAAGACGCAGATACGCAGCTCTCCGAAGCTAAGTGCCGGTCCCGGGCTTCTTTCGGCACAAACCGCTCTCAGGAGCTCCCTGCGCTCGCCACAATGCTCTGTGTGCGAAGAAGCCGCTTCTTCGCCTCCGGGAGAATCGGCGAGCGGCAGCTTCCCAAAGGCGAAGATGCAAGCTGCAGCACACAGGCACAGTGTGGGCAGCCTTCAGACTTAGAGAAAACAATACTTTACCACTCTCCTGCCTTATCCATGGTTATTCTATTGGAAAAGAACGAGTTTTGGACAACTACCTTTCATTCTTGCCAAACTCTTTGCAGACCCCCGTGCAAGCTTTAGAACAAGATTTTGGATGTTTTCTTCCCTGGCAGAGTTTCTCCTTGCAAGATATGGTGGAAAAGCTTTTTGCTGAGTGTAGAGCGGCAAGACACGCAGAAGACGCAGATACGCAGCTCTCCGAAGCTAAGTGCCGGTCTCGGGCTTCTTTCGGCACAAACCGCTCTCAGGAGCTCCCTGCGCTCGCCACAATGCTCTGTGTGCGAAGAAGCCGCTTCTTCGCCTGCGGGAGAATCGGCGAGCGGCAGCTTCCCAAAGGCGAAGATGCAAGCTGCAGCACACAGGCACAGTGTGGGCAGCCTTCAGACTTAGAGAAAACAGTACTTTACCACTCTCCTGCCTTATCCATGGTTATTCTATTGGAAAAGAACGAGTTTTGGACAACTACCTTTCATTCTTGCCAAACTCTTTGCAGACCCCCGTGCAAGCTTTAGAACAAGATTTTGGATGTTTTCTTTCCTGGCAGAGTTTCTCCTTGCAAGATATGGTGGAAAAGCTTTTTGCTGAGTGTAGAGCGGCAAGACACGCAGAAGACGCAGATACGCAGCTCTCCGAAGCTAAGTGCCGTTCCCGGGCTTCTTTCGGCACAAACCGCTCTCAGGAGCTCCCTGCGCTCTCCACAATGCTCTGTGTGCGAAGAAGCCGCTTCTTCGCCTCCGGGAGAATCGGCGAGCGGCAGCTTGCCAAAGGCGAAGATGCAAGCTGCATCACACAGGCACAGTGTGGGCAGCCTTCAGACTTAGAGAAAACAGTACTTTACCACTCTCCTGCCTTATCCATGGTTATTCTATTGGAAAAGAACGAGTTTTGGACAACTACCTTTCATTCTTGCCAAACTCTTTGCAGACCCCCGTGCAAGCTTTAGAACAAGATTTTGGATGTTTTCTTTCCTGGCAGAGTTTCTCCTTGCAAGATATGGTGGAAAAGCTTTTTGCTGAGTGTAGAGCGGCAAGACACGCAGAAGACGCAGATACGCAGCTCTCCGAAGCTAAGTGCCGGTCCCGGGCTTCTTTCGGCACAAACCACTCTCAGGAGCTCCCTGCGCTCGCCACAATGCTCTGTGTGCGAAGAAGCCGCTTCTTCGCCTCCGGGAGAATCGGCGAGCGGCAGCTTCCCAAAGGCGAAGATGCAAGCTGCAGCACACAGGCACAGTGTGGGCAGCCTTCAGACTTAGAGAAACCAGTACTTTACCACTCTCCTGCCTTTTCCATGGTTATTCTATTGGAAAAGAACGAGTTTTGGACAACTACCTTTCATTCTTGCCAAACTCTTTGCAGACCTCCGTGCAAGCTTTAGAACAAGATTTTGGATGTTTTCTTTCCTGGCAGAGTTTCTCCTTGCAAGATATGGTGGAAAAGCTTTTTGCTGAGTGTAGAGCGGCAAGACACGCAGAAGACGCAGATACGCAGCTCTCCGAAGCTAAGTGCCGGTCCCGGGCTTCTTTCGGCACAAACCGCTCTCAGGAGCTCCCTGCGCTCGCCACAATGCTCTGTGTGCGAAGAAGCCGCTTCTTCGCCTCCGGGAGAATCGGCGAGCGGCAGCTTCCCAAAGGCGAAGATGCAAGCTGCAGCACACAGGCACAGTGTGGGCAGCATTCAGACTTAGAGAAAACAGTACTTTACCACTCTCCTGCCTTTTCCATGGTTATTCTATTGGAAAAGAACGAGTTTTGGACAACTACCTTTCATTCTTGCCAAACTCTTTGCAGACCTCCGTGCAAGCTTTAGAACAAGATTTTGGATGTTTTCTTTCCTGGCAGAGTTTCTCCTTGCAAGATATGGTGGAAAAGC
Source organism: Molothrus aeneus (assembly GCF_037042795.1). Lineage (NCBI taxonomy): Eukaryota > Metazoa > Chordata > Aves > Passeriformes > Icteridae > Molothrus > Molothrus aeneus. The sequence goes on along the minus strand of NW_027098933.1, from coordinate 132,861 downwards.
TTTTTGCTGAGTGTAGAGCGGCAAGACACGCAGAAGACGCAGATACGCAGCTCTCCGAAGCTAAGTGCCGGTCCCGGGCTTCTTTCGGCACAAACCGCTCTCAGGAGCTCCCTGCGCTCGCCACAATGCTCTGTGTGCGAAGAAGCCGTTTCTTCGCCTCCGGGAGAATCGGCGAGCGGCAGCTTCCCAAAGGCGAAGATGCAAGCTGCAGCACACAGGCACAGTGTGGGCAGCCTTCAGACTTAGAGAAAACAGTACTTTACCACTCTCCTGCCTTATCCATGGTTATTCTATTGGAAAAGAACGAGTTTTGGACAACTACCTTTCATTCTTGCCAAACTCTTTGCAGACCCCCGTGCAAGCTTTAGAACAAGATTTTGGATGTTTTCTTTCCTGGCAGAGTTTCTCCTTGCAAGATATGGTGGAAAAGCTTTTTGCTGAGTGTAGAGCGGCAAGACACGCAGAAGACGCAGATACGCAGCTCTCCGAAGCTAAGTGCCGGTCCCGGGCTTCTTTCGGCACAAACCGCTCTCAGGAGCTCCCTGCGCTCGCCACAATGCTCTGTGTGCGAAGAAGCCGCTTCCTCGCCTGCGGGAGAATCGGCGAGCGGCAGCTTGCCAAAGGCGAAGATGCAAGCTGCAGCACACAGGCACAGTGTGGGCAGCCTTCAGACTTAGAGAAAACAGTACTTTACCACTCTCCTGCCTTTTCCATGGTTATTCTATTGGAAAAGAACGAGTTTTGGACAACTACCTTTCATTCTTGCCAAACTCTTTGCAGACCCCCGTGCAAGCTTTAGAACAAGATTTTGGATGTTTTCTTCCCTGGCAGAGTTTCTCCTTGCAAGATATGGTGGAAAAGCTTTTTGCTGAGTGTAGAGCGGCAAGACACGCAGAAGACGCAGATACGCAGCTCTCCGAAGCTAAGTGCCGGTCCCGGGCTTCTTTCGGCACAAACCGCTCTCAGGAGCTCCCTGCGCTCGCCACAATGCTCTGTGTGCGAAGAAGCCGCTTCTTCGCCTCCGGGAGAATCGGCGAGCGGCAGCTTCCCAAAGGCGAAGATGCAAGCTGCAGCACACAGGCACAGTGTGGGCAGCCTTCAGACTTAGAGAAACCAGTACTTTACCACTCTCCTGCCTTTTCCATGGTTATTCTATTGGAAAAGAACGAGTTTTGGACAACTACCTTTCATTCTTGCCAAACTCTTTGCAGACCCCCGTGCAAGCTTTAGAACAAGATTTTGGATGTTTTCTTTCCTGGCAGAGTTTCTCCTTGCAAGATATGGTGGAAAAGCTTTTTGCTGAGTGTAGAGCGGCAAGACACGCAGAAGACGCAGATACGCAGCTCTCCGAAGCTAAGTGCCGGTCCCGGGCTTCTTTCGGCACAAACCGCTCTCAGGAGCTCCCTGCGCTCGCCACAATGCTCTGTGTGCGAAGAAGCCGCTTCTTCGCCTCCGGGAGAATCGGCGAGCGGCAGCTTGCCAAAGGCGAAGATGCAAGCTGCAGCACACAGGCACAGTGTGGGCAGCCTTCAGACTTAGAGAAAACAGTACTTTACCACTCTCCTGCCTTTTCCATGGTTATTCTATTGGAAAAGAACGAGTTTTGGACAACTACCTTTCATTCTTGCCAAACTCTTTGCAGACCTCCGTGCAAGCTTTAGAACAAGATTTTGGATGTTTTCTTTCCTGGCAGAGTTTCTCCTTGCAAGATATGGTGGAAAAGCTTTTTGCTGAGTGTAGAGCGGCAAGACACGCAGAAGACGCAGATACGCAGCTCTCCGAAGCTAAGTGCCGGTCCCGGGCTTCTTTCGGCACAAACCGCTCTCAGGAGCTCCCTGCGCTCGCCACAATGCTCTGTGTGCGAAGAAGCCGTTTCTTCGCCTCCGGGAGAATCGGCGAGCGGCAGCTTCCCAAAGGCGAAGATGCAAGCTGCAGCACACAGGCACAGTGTGGGCAGCCTTCAGACTTAGAGAAAACAGTACTTGACCACTCTCCTGCCTTTTCCATGGTTATTCTATTGGAAAAGAACGAGTTTTGGACAACTACCTTTCATTCTTGCCAAACTCTTTGCAGACCTCCGTGCAAGCTTTAGAACAAGATTTTGGATGTTTTCTTTCCTGGCAGAGTTTCTCCTTGCAAGATATGGTGGAAAAGCTTTTTGCTGAGTGTAGAGCGGCAAGACACGCAGAAGACGCAGATACGCAGCTCTCCGAAGCTAAGTGCCGGTCCCGGGCTTCTTTCGGCACAAACCGCTCTCAGGAGCTCCCTGCGCTCGCCACAATGCTCTGTGTGCGAAGAAGCCGCTTCTTCGCCTCCGGGAGAATCGGCGAGCGGCAGCTTCCCAAAGGCGAAGATGCAAGCTGCAGCACACAGGCACAGTGTGGGCAGCCTTCAGACTTAGAGAAAACAATACTTTACCACTCTCCTGCCTTATCCATGGTTATTCTATTGGAAAAGAACGAGTTTTGGACAACTACCTTTCATTCTTGCCAAACTCTTTGCAGACCCCCGTGCAAGCTTTAGAACAAGATTTTGGATGTTTTCTTCCCTGGCAGAGTTTCTCCTTGCAAGATATGGTGGAAAAGCTTTTTGCTGAGTGTAGAGCGGCAAGACACGCAGAAGACGCAGATACGCAGCTCTCCGAAGCTAAGTGCCGGTCCCGGGCTTCTTTCGGCACAAACCGCTCTCAGGAGCTCCCTGCGCTCGCCACAATGCTCTGTGTGCGAAGAAGCCGCTTCTTCGCCTCCGGGAGAATCGGCGAGCGGCAGCTTCCCAAAGGCGAAGATGCAAGCTGCAGCACACAGGCACAGTGTGGGCAGCCTTCAGACTTAGAGAAAACAGTACTTTACCACTCTCCTGCCTTATCCATGGTTATTCTATTGGAAAAGAACGAGTTTTGGACAACTACCTTTCATTCTTGCCAAACTCTTTGCAGACCCCCGTGCAAGCTTTAGAACAAGATTTTGGATGTTTTCTTTCCTGGCAGAGTTTCTCCTTGCAAGATATGGTGGAAAAGCTTTTTGCTGAGTGTAGAGCGGCAAGACACGCAGAAGACGCAGATACGCAGCTCTCCGAAGCTAAGTGCCGGTCCCGGGCTTCTTTCGGCACAAACCGCTCTCAGGAGCTCCCTGCGCTCGCCACAATGCTCTGTGTGCGAAGAAGCCGCTTCTTCGCCTGCGGGAGAATCGGCGAGCGGCAGCTTGCCAAAGGCGAAGATGCAAGCTGCAGCACACAGGCACAGTGTGGGCAGCCTTCAGACTTAGAGAAAACAGTACTTTACCACTCTCCTGCCTTTTCCATGGTTATTCTATTGGAAAAGAACGAGTTTTGGACAACTACCTTCATTCTTGCCAAACTCTTTGCAGACCCCCGTGCAAGCTTTAGAACAAGATTTTGGATGTTTTCTTTCCTGGCAGAGTTTCTCCTTGCAAGATATGGTGGAAAAGCTTTTTGCTGAGTGTAGAGCGGCAAGACACGCAGAAGACGCAGATACGCAGCTCTCCGAAGCTAAGTGCCGGTCCCGGGCTTCTTTCGGCACAAACCGCTCTCAGGAGCTCCCTGCGCTCGCCACAATGCTCTGTGTGCGAAGAAGCCGCTTCTTCGCCTCCGGGAGAATCGGCGAGCGGCAGCTTCCCAAAGGCGAAGATGCAAGCTGCAGCACACAGGCACAGTGTGGGCAGCCTTCAGACTTAGAGAAAACAGTACTTTACCACTCTCCTGCCTTATCCATGGTTATTCTATTGGAAAAGAACGAGTTTTGGACAACTACCTTTCATTCTTGCCAAACTCTTTGCAGACCCCCGTGCAAGCTTTAGAACAAGATTTTGGATGTTTTCTTTCCTGGCAGAGTTTCTCCTTGCAAGATATGGTGGAAAAGCTTTTTGCTGAGTGTAGAGCGGCAAGACACGCAGAAGACGCAGATACGCAGCTCTCCGAAGCTAAGTGCCGGTCCCGGGCTTCTTTCGGCACAAACCGCTCTCAGGAGCTCCCTGCGCTCGCCACAATGCTCTGTGTGTGAAGAAGCCGCTTCTTCGCCTCCGGGAGAATCGGCGAGCGGCAGCTTGCCAAAGGCGAAGATGCAAGCTGCAGCACACAGGCACAGTGTGGGCAGCCTTCAGACTTAGAGAAAACAGTACTTTACCACTCTCCTGCCTTTTCCATGGTTATTCTATTGGAAAAGAACGAGTTTTGGACAACTACCTTTCATTCTTGCCAAACTCTTTGCAGACCCCCGTGCAAGCTTTAGAACAAGATTTTGGATGTTTTCTTTCCTGGCAGAGTTTCTCCTTGCAAGATATGGTGGAAAAGCTTTTTGCTGAGTGTAGAGCGGCAAGACACGCAGAAGACGCAGATACGCAGCTCTCCGAAGCTAAGTGCCGGTCCCGGGCTTCTTTCGGCACAAACCGCTCTCAGGAGCTCCCTGCGCTCGCCACAATGCTCTGTGTGCGAAGAAGCCGCTTCTTCGCCTCCGGGAGAATCGGCGAGCGGCAGCTTCCCAAAGGCGAAGATGCAAGCTGCAGCACACAGGCACAGTGTGGGCAGCCTTCAGACTTAGAGAAAACAGTACTTTACCACTCTCCTGCCTTTTCCATGGTTATTCTATTGGAAAAGAACGAGTTTTGGACAACTACCTTTCATTCTTGCCAAACTCTTTGCAGACCCCCGTGCAAGCTTTAGAACAAGATTTTGGATGTTTTCTTTCCTGGCAGAGTTTCTCCTTGCAAGATATGGTGGAAAAGCTTTTTGCTGAGTGTAGAGCGGCAAGACACGCAGAAGACGCAGATACGCAGCTCTCCGAAGCTAAGTGCCGGTCCCGGGCTTCTTTCGGCACAAACCGCTCTCAGGAGCTCCCTGCGCTCGCCACAATGCTCTGTGTGTGAAGAAGCCGCTTCTTCGCCTCCGGGAGAATCGGCGAGCGGCAGCTTCCCAAAGGCGAAGATGCAAGCTGCAGCACACAGGCACAGTGTGGGCAGCCTTCAGACTTAGAGAAAACAGTACTTTACCACTCTCCTGCCTTTTCCATGGTTATTCTCTTGGAAAAGAACGAGTTTTGGACAACTACCTTTCATTCTTGCCAAACTCTTTGCAGACCCCCGTGCAAGCTTTAGAACAAGATTTTGGATGTTTTCTTTCCTGGCAGAGTTTCTCCTTGCAAGATATGGTGGAAAAGCTTTTTGCTGAGTGTAGAGCGGCAAGACACGCAGAAGACGCAGATACGCAGCTCTCCGAAGCTAAGTGCCGGTCCCGGGCTTCTTTCGGCACAAACCGCTCTCAGGAGCTCCCTGCGCTAGCCACAATGCTCTGTGTGCGAAGAAGCCGCTTCTTCGCCTCCGGGAGAATCGGCGAGCGGCAGCTTGCCAAAGGCGAAGATGCAAGCTGCAGCACACAGGCACAGTGTGGGCAGCCTTCAGACTTAGAGAAAACAGTACTTTACCACTCTCCTGCCTTTTCCATGGTTATTCTATTGGAAAAGAACGAGTTTTGGACAACTACCTTTCATTCTTGCCAAACTCTTTGCAGACCCCCGTGCAAGCTTTAGAACAAGATTTTGGATGTTTTCTTTCCTGGCAGAGTTTCTCCTTGCAAGATATGGTGGAAAAGCTTTTTGCTGAGTGTAGAGCGGCAAGACACGCAGAAGACGCAGATACGCAGCTCTCCGAAGCTAAGTGCCGGTCCCGGGCTTCTTTCGGCACAAACCGCTCTCAGGAGCTCCCTGCGCTCGCCACAATGCTCTGTGTGCGAAGAAGCCGCTTCTTCGCCTCCGGGAGAATCGGCGAGCGGCAGCTTGCCAAAGGCGAAGATGCAAGCTGCAGCACACAGGCACAGTGTGGGCAGCATTCAGACTTAGAGAAAACAGTACTTTACCACTCTCCTGCCTTTTCCATGGTTATTCTATTGGAAAAGAACGAGTTTTGGACAACTACCTTCATTCTTGCCAAACTCTTTGCAGACCCCCGTGCAAGCTTTAGAACAAGATTTTGGATGTTTTCTTTCCTGGCAGAGTTTCTCCTTGCAAGATATGGTGGAAAAGCTTTTTGCTGAGTGTAGAGCGGCAAGACACGCAGAAGACGCAGATACGCAGCTCTCCGAAGCTAAGTGCCGGTCCCGGGCTTCTTTCGGCACAAACCGCTCTCAGGAGCTCCCTGCGCTCGCCACAATGCTCTGTGTGCGAAGAAGCCGCTTCTTCGCCTCCGGGAGAATCGGCGAGCGGCAGCTTCCCAAAGGCGAAGATGCAAGCTGCAGCACACAGGCACAGTGTGGGCAGCCTTCAGACTTAGAGAAAACAGTACTTTACCACTCTCCTGCCTTATCCATGGTTATTCTATTGGAAAAGAACGAGTTTTGGACAACTACCTTTCATTCTTGCCAAACTCTTTGCAGACCCCCGTGCAAGCTTTAGAACAAGATTTTGGATGTTTTCTTTCCTGGCAGAGTTTCTCCTTGCAAGATATGGTGGAAAAGCTTTTTGCTGAGTGTAGAGCGGCAAGACACGCAGAAGACGCAGATACGCAGCTCTCCGAAGCTAAGTGCCGGTCCCGGGCTTCTTTCGGCACAAACCGCTCTCAGGAGCTCCCTGCGCTCGCCACAATGCTCTGTGTGCGAAGAAGCCGCTTCTTCGCCTCCGGGAGAATCGGCGAGCGGCAGCTTCCCAAAGGCGAAGATGCAAGCTGCAGCACACAGGCACAGTGTGGGCAGCCTTCAGACTTAGAGAAAACAGTACTTTACCACTCTCCTGCCTTTTCCATGGTTATTCTATTGGAAAAGAACGAGTTTTGGACAACTACCTTTCATTCTTGCCAAACTCTTTGCAGACCCCCGTGCAAGCTTTAGAACAAGATTTTGGATGTTTTCTTTCCTGGCAGAGTTTCTCCTTGCAAGATATGGTGGAAAAGCTTTTTGCTGAGTGTAGAGCGGCAAGACACGCAGAAGACGCAGATACGCAGCTCTCCGAAGCTAAGTGCCGGTCCCGGGCTTCTTTCGGCACAAACCGCTCTCAGGAGCTCCCTGCGCTCGCCACAATGCTCTGTGTGTGAAGAAGCCGCTTCTTCGCCTCCGGGAGAATCGGCGAGCGGCAGCTTCCCAAAGGCGAAGATGCAAGCTGCAGCACACAGGCACAGTGTGGGCAGCCTTCAGACTTAGAGAAAACAGTACTTTACCACTCTCCTGCCTTTTCCATGGTTATTCTCTTGGAAAAGAACGAGTTTTGGACAACTACCTTTCATTCTTGCCAAACTCTTTGCAGACCCCCGTGCAAGCTTTAGAACAAGATTTTGGATGTTTTCTTTCCTGGCAGAGTTTCTCCTTGCAAGATATGGTGGAAAAGCTTTTTGCTGAGTGTAGAGCGGCAAGACACGCAGAAGACGCAGATACGCAGCTCTCCGAAGCTAAGTGCCGGTCCCGGGCTTCTTTCGGCACAAACCGCTCTCAGGAGCTCCCTGCGCTAGCCACAATGCTCTGTGTGCGAAGAAGCCGCTTCTTCGCCTCCGGGAGAATCGGCGAGCGGCAGCTTGCCAAAGGCGAAGATGCAAGCTGCAGCACACAGGCACAGTGTGGGCAGCCTTCAGACTTAGAGAAAACAGTACTTTACCACTCTCCTGCCTTTTCCATGGTTATTCTATTGGAAAAGAACGAGTTTTGGACAACTACCTTTCATTCTTGCCAAACTCTTTGCAGACCCCCGTGCAAGCTTTAGAACAAGATTTTGGATGTTTTCTTTCCTGGCAGAGTTTCTCCTTGCAAGATATGGTGGAAAAGCTTTTTGCTGAGTGTAGAGCGGCAAGACACGCAGAAGACGCAGATACGCAGCTCTCCGAAGCTAAGTGCCGGTCCCGGGCTTCTTTCGGCACAAACCGCTCTCAGGAGCTCCCTGCGCTCGCCACAATGCTCTGTGTGCGAAGAAGCCGCTTCTTCGCCTCCGGGAGAATCGGCGAGCGGCAGCTTGCCAAAGGCGAAGATGCAAGCTGCAGCACACAGGCACAGTGTGGGCAGCATTCAGACTTAGAGAAAACAGTACTTTACCACTCTCCTGCCTTTTCCATGGTTATTCTATTGGAAAAGAACGAGTTTTGGACAACTACCTTTCATTCTTGCCAAACTCTTTGCAGACCCCCGTGCAAGCTTTAGAACAAGATTTTGGATGTTTTCTTTCCTGGCAGAGTTTCTCCTTGCAAGATATGCTGGAAAAGCTTTTTGCTGAGTGTAGAGCGGCAAGACACGCAGAAGACGCAGATACGCAGCTCTCCGAAGCTAAGTGCCGGTCCCGGGCTTCTTTCGGCACAAACCGCTCTCAGGAGCTCCCTGCGCTCGCCACAATGCTCTGTGTGCGAAGAAGCCGCTTCTTCGCCTCCGGGAGAATCGGCGAGCGGCAGCTTCCCAAAGGCGAAGATGCAAGCTGCAGCACACAGGCACAGTGTGGGCAGCCTTCAGACTTAGAGAAAACAATACTTTACCACTCTCCTGCCTTATCCATGGTTATTCTATTGGAAAAGAACGAGTTTTGGACAACTACCTTTCATTCTTGCCAAACTCTTTGCAGACCCCCGTGCAAGCTTTAGAACAAGATTTTGGATGTTTTCTTCCCTGGCAGAGTTTCTCCTTGCAAGATATGGTGGAAAAGCTTTTTGCTGAGTGTAGAGCGGCAAGACACGCAGAAGACGCAGATACGCAGCTCTCCGAAGCTAAGTGCCGGTCCCGGGCTTCTTTCGGCACAAACCGCTCTCAGGAGCTCCCTGCGCTCGCCACAATGCTCTGTGTGTGAAGAAGCCGCTTCTTCGCCTCTGGGAGAATCGGCGAGCGGCAGCTTCCCAAAGGCGAAGATGCAAGCTGCAGCACACAGGCACAGTGTGGGCAGCCTTCAGACTTAGAGAAAACAGTACTTTACCACTCTCCTGCCTTATCCATGGTTATTCTATTGGAAAAGAACGAGTTTTGGACAACTACCTTTCATTCTTGCCAAACTCTTTGCAGACCCCCGTGCAAGCTTTAGAACAAGATTTTGGATGTTTTCTTTCCTGGCAGAGTTTCTCCTTGCAAGATATGGTGGAAAAGCTTTTTGCTGAGTGTAGAGCGGCAAGACACGCAGAAGACGCAGATACGCAGCTCTCCGAAGCTAAGTGCCGGTCCCGGGCTTCTTTCGGCACAAACCGCTCTCAGGAGCTCCCTGCGCTCGCCACAATGCTCTGTGTGCGAAGAAGCCGCTTCTTCGCCTCCGGGAGAATCGGCGAGCGGCAGCTTGCCAAAGGCGAAGATGCAAGCTGCAGCACACAGGCACAGTGTGGGCAGCCTTCAGACTTAGAGAAAACAGTACTTTACCACTCTCCTGCCTTTTCCATGGTTATTCTATTGGAAAAGAACGAGTTTTGGACAACTACCTTTCATTCTTGCCAAACTCTTTGCAGACCCCCGTGCAAGCTTTAGAACAAGATTTTGGATGTTTTCTTTCCTGGCAGAGTTTCTCCTTGCAAGATATGGTGGAAAAGCTTTTTGCTGAGTGTAGAGCGGCAAGACACGCAGAAGACGCAGATACGCAGCTCTCCGAAGCTAAGTGCCGGTCCCGGGCTTCTTTCGGCACAAACCACTCTCAGGAGCTCCCTGCGCTCGCCACAATGCTCTGTGTGCGAAGAAGCCGCTTCTTCGCCTCCGGGAGAATCGGCGAGCGGCAGCTTCCCAAAGGCGAAGATGCAAGCTGCAGCACACAGGCACAGTGTGGGCAGCCTTCAGACTTAGAGAAACCAGTACTTTACCACTCTCCTGCCTTTTCCATGGTTATTCTATTGGAAAAGAACGAGTTTTGGACAACTACCTTTCATTCTTGCCAAACTCTTTGCAGACCTCCGTGCAAGCTTTAGAACAAGATTTTGGATGTTTTCTTTCCTGGCAGAGTTTCTCCTTGCAAGATATGGTGGAAAAGCTTTTTGCTGAGTGTAGAGCGGCAAGACACGCAGAAGACGCAGATACGCAGCTCTCCGAAGCTAAGTGCCGGTCCCGGGCTTCTTTCGGCACAAACCGCTCTCAGGAGCTCCCTGCGCTCGCCACAATGCTCTGTGTGCGAAGAAGCCGCTTCTTCGCCTCCGGGAGAATCGGCGAGCGGCAGCTTCCCAAAGGCGAAGATGCAAGCTGCAGCACACAGGCACAGTGTGGGCAGCATTCAGACTTAGAGAAAACAGTACTTTACCACTCTCCTGCCTTTTCCATGGTTATTCTATTGGAAAAGAACGAGTTTTGGACAACTACCTTTCATTCTTGCCAAACTCTTTGCAGACCTCCGTGCAAGCTTTAGAACAAGATTTTGGATGTTTTCTTTCCTGGCAGAGTTTCTCCTTGCAAGATATGGTGGAAAAGCTTTTTGCTGAGTGTAGAGCGGCAAGACACGCAGAAGACGCAGATACGCAGCTCTCCGAAGCTAAGTGCCGGTCCCGGGCTTCTTTCGGCACAAACCGCTCTCAGGAGCTCCCTGCGCTCGCCACAATGCTCTGTGTGCGAAGAAGCCGCTTCTTCGCCTCCGGGAGAATCGGCGAGCGGCAGCTTGCCAAAGGCAAAGATGCAAGCTGCAGCACACAGGCACAGTGTGGGCAGCATTCAGACTTAGAGAAAACAGTACTTTACCACTCTCCTGCCTTTTCCATGGTTATTCTATTGGAAAAGAACGAGTTTTGGACAACTACCTTTCATTCTTGCCAAACTCTTTGCAGACCTCCGTGCAAGCTTTAGAACAAGATTTTGGATGTTTTCTTTCCTGGCAGAGTTTCTCCTTGCAAGATATGCTGGAAAAGCTTTTTGCTGAGTGTAGAGCGGCAAGACACGCAGAAGACGCAGATACGCAGCTCTCCGAAGCTAAGTGCCGGTCCCGGGCTTCTTTCGGCACAAACCGCTCTCAGGAGCTCCCTGCGCTCGCCACAATGCTCTGTGTGCGAAGAAGCCGCTTCTTCGCCTCCGGGAGAATCGGCGAGCGGCAGCTTGCCAAAGGCGAAGATGCAAGCTGCAGCACACAGGCACAGTGTGGGCAGCCTTCAGACTTAGAGAAAACAGTACTTTACCACTCTCCTGCCTTTTCCATGGTTATTCTATTGGAAAAGAACGAGTTTTGGACAACTACCTTTCATTCTTGCCAAACTCTTTGCAGACCCCCGTGCAAGCTTTAGAACAAGATTTTGGATGTTTTCTTTCCTGGCAGAGTTTCTCCTTGCAAGATATGGTGGAAAAGCTTTTTGCTGAGTGTAGAGCGGCAAGACACGCAGAAGACGCAGATACGCAGCTCTCCGAAGCTAAGTGCCGGTCCCGGGCTTCTTTCGGCACAAACCGCTCTCAGGAGCTCCCTGCGCTCGCCACAATGCTCTGTGTGCGAAGAAGCCGCTTCTTCGCCTCCGGGAGAATCGGCGAGCGGCAGCTTCCCAAAGGCGAAGATGCAAGCTGCAGCACACAGGCACAGTGTGGGCAGCCTTCAGACTTAGAGAAAACAGTACTTTACCACTCTCCTGCCTTTTCCATGGTTATTCTCTTGGAAAAGAACGAGTTTTGGACAACTACCTTTCATTCTTGCCAAACTCTTTGCAGACCCCCGTGCAAGCTTTAGAACAAGATTTTGGATGTTTTCTTTCCTGGCAGAGTTTCTCCTTGCAAGATATGGTGGAAAAGCTTTTTGCTGAGTGTAGAGCGGCAAGACACGCAGAAGACGCAGATACGCAGCTCTCCGAAGCTAAGTGCCGGTCCCGGGCTTCTTTCGGCACAAACCGCTCTCAGGAGCTCCCTGCGCTAGCCACAATGCTCTGTGTGCGAAGAAGCCGCTTCTTCGCCTCCGGGAGAATCGGCGAGCGGCAGCTTGCCAAAGGCGAAGATGCAAGCTGCAGTACACAGGCACAGTGTGGGCAGCCTTCAGACTTAGAGAAAACAGTACTTTACCACTCTCCTGCCTTTTCCATGGTTATTCTATTGGAAAAGAACGAGTTTTGGACAACTACCTTTCATTCTTGCCAAACTCTTTGCAGACCCCCGTGCAAGCTTTAGAACAAGATTTTGGATGTTTTCTTTCCTGGCAGAGTTTCTCCTTGCAAGATATGCTGGAAAAGCTTTTTGCTGAGTGTAGAGCGGCAAGACACGCAGAAGACGCAGATACGCAGCTCTCCGAAGCTAAGTGCCGGTCCCGGGCTTCTTTCGGCACAAACCGCTCTCAGGAGCTCCCTGCGCTCGCCACAATGCTCTGTGTGCGAAGAAGCCGCTTCTTCGCCTCCGGGAGAATCGGCGAGCGGCAGCTTGCCAAAGGCGAAGATGCAAGCTGCAGCACACAGGCACAGTGTGGGCAGCCTTCAGACTTAGAGAAAACAGTACTTTACCACTCTCCTGCCTTTTCCATGGTTATTCTATTGGAAAAGAACGAGTTTTGGACAACTACCTTTCATTCTTGCCAAACTCTTTGCAGACCCCCGTGCAAGCTTTAGAACAAGATTTTGGATGTTTTCTTTCCTGGCAGAGTTTCTCCTTGCAAGATATGCTGGAAAAGCTTTTTGCTGAGTGTAGAGCGGCAAGACACGCAGAAGACGCAGATACGCAGCTCTCCGAAGCTAAGTGCCGGTCCCGGGCTTCTTTCGGCACAAACCGCTCTCAGGAGCTCCCTGCGCTCACCACAATGCTCTGTGTGCGAAGAAGCCGCTTCTTCGCCTCCGGGAGAATCGGCGAGCGGCAGCTTCCCAAAGGCGAAGATGCAAGCTGCAGCACACAGGCACAGTGTGGGCAGCCTTCAGACTTAGAGAAAACAATACTTTACCACTCTCCTGCCTTATCCATGGTTATTCTATTGGAAAAGAACGAGTTTTGGACAACTACCTTTCATTCTTGCCAAACTCTTTGCAGACCCCCGTGCAAGCTTTAGAACAAGATTTTGGATGTTTTCTTCCCTGGCAGAGTTTCTCCTTGCAAGATATGGTGGAAAAGCTTTTTGCTGAGTGTAGAGCGGCAAGACACGCAGAAGACGCAGATACGCAGCTCTCCGAAGCTAAGTGCCGGTCCCGGGCTTCTTTCGGCACAAACCGCTCTCAGGAGCTCCCTGCGCTCGCCACAATGCTCTGTGTGTGAAGAAGCCGCTTCTTCGCCTGCGGGAGAATCGGCGAGCGGCAGCTTCCCAAAGGCGAAGATGCAAGCTGCAGCACACAGGCACAGTGTGGGCAGCCTTCAGACTTAGAGAAAACAGTACTTTACCACTCTCCTGCCTTATCCATGGTTATTCTATTGGAAAAGAACGAGTTTTGGACAACTACCTTTCATTCTTGCCAAACTCTTTGCAGACCCCCGTGCAAGCTTTAGAACAAGATTTTGGATGTTTTCTTTCCTGGCAGAGTTTCTCCTTGCAAGATATGGTGGAAAAGCTTTTTGCTGAGTGTAGAGCGGCAAGACACGCAGAAGACGCAGATACGCAGCTCTCCGAAGCTAAGTGCCGGTCCCGGGCTTCTTTCGGCACAAACCGCTCTCAGGAGCTCCCTGCGCTCGCCACAATGCTCTGTGTGCGAAGAAGCCGCTTCTTCGCCTCCGGGAGAATCGGCGAGCGGCAGCTTGCCAAAGGCGAAGATGCAAGCTGCAGCACACAGGCACAGTGTGGGCAGCCTTCAGACTTAGAGAAAACAGTACTTTACCACTCTCCTGCCTTTTCCATGGTTATTCTATTGGAAAAGAACGAGTTTTGGACAACTACCTTTCATTCTTGCCAAACTCTTTGCAGACCCCCGTGCAAGCTTTAGAACAAGATTTTGGATGTTTTCTTTCCTGGCAGAGTTTCTCCTTGCAAGATATGGTGGAAAAGCTTTTTGCTGAGTGTAGAGCGGCAAGACACGCAGAAGACGCAGATACGCAGCTCTCCGAAGCTAAGTGCCGGTCCCGGGCTTCTTTCGGCACAAACCGCTCTCAGGAGCTCCCTGCGCTCGCCACAATGCTCTGTGTGCGAAGAAGCCGCTTCTTCGCCTCCGGGAGAATCGGCGAGCGGCAGCTTCCCAAAGGCGAAGATGCAAGCTGCAGCACACAGGCACAGTGTGGGCAGCCTTCAGACTTAGAGAAACCAGTACTTTACCACTCTCCTGCCTTTTCCATGGTTATTCTATTGGAAAAGAACGAGTTTTGGACAACTACCTTTCATTCTTGCCAAACTCTTTGCAGACCTCCGTGCAAGCTTTAGAACAAGATTTTGGATGTTTTCTTTCCTGGCAGAGTTTCTCCTTGCAAGATATGGTGGAAAAGCTTTTTGCTGAGTGTAGAGCGGCAAGACACGCAGAAGACGCAGATACGCAGCTCTCCGAAGCTAAGTGCCGGTCCCGGGCTTCTTTCGGCACAAACCGCTCTCAGGAGCTCCCTGCGCTCGCCACAATGCTCTGTGTGCGAAGAAGCCGCTTCTTCGCCTCCGGGAGAATCGGCGAGCGGCAGCTTCCCAAAGGCGAAGATGCAAGCTGCAGCACACAGGCACAGTGTGGGCAGCATTCAGACTTAGAGAAAACAGTACTTTACCACTCTCCTGCCTTTTCCATGGTTATTCTATTGGAAAAGAACGAGTTTTGGACAACTACCTTTCATTCTTGCCAAACTCTTTGCAGACCCCCGTGCAAGCTTTAGAACAAGATTTTGGATGTTTTCTTCCCTGGCAGAGTTTCTCCTTGCAAGATATGGTGGAAAAGCTTTTTGCTGAGTGTAGAGCGGCAAGACACGCAGAAGACGCAGATACGCAGCTCTCCGAAGCTAAGTGCCGGTCCCGGGCTTCTTTCGGCACAAACCGCTCTCAGGAGCTCCCTGCGCTCGCCACAATGCTCTGTGTGTGAAGAAGCCGCTTCTTCGCCTGCGGGAGAATCGGCGAGCGGCAGCTTCCCAAAGGCGAAGATGCAAGCTGCAGCACACAGGCACAGTGTGGGCAGCCTTCAGACTTAGAGAAAACAGTACTTTACCACTCTCCTGCCTTATCCATGGTTATTCTATTGGAAAAGAACGAGTTTTGGACAACTACCTTTCATTCTTGCCAAACTCTTTGCAGACCCCCGTGCAAGCTTTAGAACAAGATTTTGGATGTTTTCTTTCCTGGCAGAGTTTCTCCTTGCAAGATATGGTGGAAAAGCTTTTTGCTGAGTGTAGAGCGGCAAGACACGCAGAAGACGCAGATACGCAGCTCTCCGAAGCTAAGTGCCGGTCCCGGGCTTCTTTCGGCACAAACCGCTCTCAGGAGCTCCCTGCGCTCGCCACAATGCTCTGTGTGCGAAGAAGCCGCTTCTTCGCCTCCGGGAGAATCGGCGAGCGGCAGCTTGCCAAAGGCGAAGATGCAAGCTGCAGCACACAGGCACAGTGTGGGCAGCCTTCAGACTTAGAGAAAACAGTACTTTACCACTCTCCTGCCTTTTCCATGGTTATTCTATTGGAAAAGAACGAGTTTTGGACAACTACCTTTCATTCTTGCCAAACTCTTTGCAGACCCCCGTGCAAGCTTTAGAACAAGATTTTGGATGTTTTCTTTCCTGGCAGAGTTTCTCCTTGCAAGATATGGTGGAAAAGCTTTTTGCTGAGTGTAGAG
Source organism: Molothrus aeneus (assembly GCF_037042795.1). Lineage (NCBI taxonomy): Eukaryota > Metazoa > Chordata > Aves > Passeriformes > Icteridae > Molothrus > Molothrus aeneus. Next base: position 117,329 of record NW_027098933.1, on the reverse strand, counting down.
CGGCAAGACACGCAGAAGACGCAGATACGCAGCTCTCCGAAGCTAAGTGCCGGTCCCGGGCTTCTTTCGGCACAAACCACTCTCAGGAGCTCCCTGCGCTCGCCACAATGCTCTGTGTGCGAAGAAGCCGCTTCTTCGCCTCCGGGAGAATCGGCGAGCGGCAGCTTCCCAAAGGCGAAGATGCAAGCTGCAGCACACAGGCACAGTGTGGGCAGCCTTCAGACTTAGAGAAACCAGTACTTTACCACTCTCCTGCCTTTTCCATGGTTATTCTATTGGAAAAGAACGAGTTTTGGACAACTACCTTTCATTCTTGCCAAACTCTTTGCAGACCTCCGTGCAAGCTTTAGAACAAGATTTTGGATGTTTTCTTTCCTGGCAGAGTTTCTCCTTGCAAGATATGGTGGAAAAGCTTTTTGCTGAGTGTAGAGCGGCAAGACACGCAGAAGACGCAGATACGCAGCTCTCCGAAGCTAAGTGCCGGTCCCGGGCTTCTTTCGGCACAAACCGCTCTCAGGAGCTCCCTGCGCTCGCCACAATGCTCTGTGTGCGAAGAAGCCGCTTCTTCGCCTCCGGGAGAATCGGCGAGCGGCAGCTTCCCAAAGGCGAAGATGCAAGCTGCAGCACACAGGCACAGTGTGGGCAGCATTCAGACTTAGAGAAAACAGTACTTTACCACTCTCCTGCCTTTTCCATGGTTATTCTATTGGAAAAGAACGAGTTTTGGACAACTACCTTTCATTCTTGCCAAACTCTTTGCAGACCTCCGTGCAAGCTTTAGAACAAGATTTTGGATGTTTTCTTTCCTGGCAGAGTTTCTCCTTGCAAGATATGCTGGAAAAGCTTTTTGCTGAGTGTAGAGCGGCAAGACACGCAGAAGACGCAGATACGCAGCTCTCCGAAGCTAAGTGCCGGTCCCGGGCTTCTTTCGGCACAAACCGCTCTCAGGAGCTCCCTGCGCTCGCCACAATGCTCTGTGTGCGAAGAAGCCGTTTCTTCGCCTCCGGGAGAATCGGCGAGCGGCAGCTTCCCAAAGGCGAAGATGCAAGCTGCAGCACACAGGCACAGTGTGGGCAGCCTTCAGACTTAGAGAAAACAGTACTTTACCACTCTCCTGCCTTATCCATGGTTATTCTATTGGAAAAGAACGAGTTTTGGACAACTACCTTTCATTCTTGCCAAACTCTTTGCAGACCCCCGTGCAAGCTTTAGAACAAGATTTTGGATGTTTTCTTTCCTGGCAGAGTTTCTCCTTGCAAGATATGGTGGAAAAGCTTTTTGCTGAGTGTAGAGCGGCAAGACACGCAGAAGACGCAGATACGCAGCTCTCCGAAGCTAAGTGCCGGTCCCGGGCTTCTTTCGGCACAAACCGCTCTCAGGAGCTCCCTGCGCTCGCCACAATGCTCTGTGTGCGAAGAAGCCGCTTCCTCGCCTGCGGGAGAATCGGCGAGCGGCAGCTTGCCAAAGGCGAAGATGCAAGCTGCAGCACACAGGCACAGTGTGGGCAGCCTTCAGACTTAGAGAAAACAGTACTTTACCACTCTCCTGCCTTTTCCATGGTTATTCTATTGGAAAAGAACGAGTTTTGGACAACTACCTTTCATTCTTGCCAAACTCTTTGCAGACCCCCGTGCAAGCTTTAGAACAAGATTTTGGATGTTTTCTTCCCTGGCAGAGTTTCTCCTTGCAAGATATGGTGGAAAAGCTTTTTGCTGAGTGTAGAGCGGCAAGACACGCAGAAGACGCAGATACGCAGCTCTCCGAAGCTAAGTGCCGGTCCCGGGCTTCTTTCGGCACAAACCGCTCTCAGGAGCTCCCTGCGCTCGCCACAATGCTCTGTGTGCGAAGAAGCCGCTTCTTCGCCTCCGGGAGAATCGGCGAGCGGCAGCTTCCCAAAGGCGAAGATGCAAGCTGCAGCACACAGGCACAGTGTGGGCAGCCTTCAGACTTAGAGAAACCAGTACTTTACCACTCTCCTGCCTTTTCCATGGTTATTCTATTGGAAAAGAACGAGTTTTGGACAACTACCTTTCATTCTTGCCAAACTCTTTGCAGACCCCCGTGCAAGCTTTAGAACAAGATTTTGGATGTTTTCTTTCCTGGCAGAGTTTCTCCTTGCAAGATATGGTGGAAAAGCTTTTTGCTGAGTGTAGAGCGGCAAGACACGCAGAAGACGCAGATACGCAGCTCTCCGAAGCTAAGTGCCGGTCCCGGGCTTCTTTCGGCACAAACCGCTCTCAGGAGCTCCCTGCGCTCGCCACAATGCTCTGTGTGCGAAGAAGCCGCTTCTTCGCCTCCGGGAGAATCGGCGAGCGGCAGCTTGCCAAAGGCGAAGATGCAAGCTGCAGCACACAGGCACAGTGTGGGCAGCCTTCAGACTTAGAGAAAACAGTACTTTACCACTCTCCTGCCTTTTCCATGGTTATTCTATTGGAAAAGAACGAGTTTTGGACAACTACCTTTCATTCTTGCCAAACTCTTTGCAGACCTCCGTGCAAGCTTTAGAACAAGATTTTGGATGTTTTCTTTCCTGGCAGAGTTTCTCCTTGCAAGATATGGTGGAAAAGCTTTTTGCTGAGTGTAGAGCGGCAAGACACGCAGAAGACGCAGATACGCAGCTCTCCGAAGCTAAGTGCCGGTCCCGGGCTTCTTTCGGCACAAACCGCTCTCAGGAGCTCCCTGCGCTCGCCACAATGCTCTGTGTGCGAAGAAGCCGTTTCTTCGCCTCCGGGAGAATCGGCGAGCGGCAGCTTCCCAAAGGCGAAGATGCAAGCTGCAGCACACAGGCACAGTGTGGGCAGCCTTCAGACTTAGAGAAAACAGTACTTGACCACTCTCCTGCCTTTTCCATGGTTATTCTATTGGAAAAGAACGAGTTTTGGACAACTACCTTTCATTCTTGCCAAACTCTTTGCAGACCTCCGTGCAAGCTTTAGAACAAGATTTTGGATGTTTTCTTTCCTGGCAGAGTTTCTCCTTGCAAGATATGGTGGAAAAGCTTTTTGCTGAGTGTAGAGCGGCAAGACACGCAGAAGACGCAGATACGCAGCTCTCCGAAGCTAAGTGCCGGTCCCGGGCTTCTTTCGGCACAAACCGCTCTCAGGAGCTCCCTGCGCTCACCACAATGCTCTGTGTGCGAAGAAGCCGCTTCTTCGCCTCCGGGAGAATCGGCGAGCGGCAGCTTCCCAAAGGCGAAGATGCAAGCTGCAGCACACAGGCACAGTGTGGGCAGCCTTCAGACTTAGAGAAAACAATACTTTACCACTCTCCTGCCTTATCCATGGTTATTCTATTGGAAAAGAACGAGTTTTGGACAACTACCTTTCATTCTTGCCAAACTCTTTGCAGACCCCCGTGCAAGCTTTAGAACAAGATTTTGGATGTTTTCTTCCCTGGCAGAGTTTCTCCTTGCAAGATATGCTGGAAAAGCTTTTTGCTGAGTGTAGAGCGGCAAGACACGCAGAAGACGCAGATACGCAGCTCTCCGAAGCTAAGTGCCGGTCCCGGGCTTCTTTCGGCACAAACCGCTCTCAGGAGCTCCCTGCGCTCGCCACAATGCTCTGTGTGTGAAGAAGCCGCTTCTTCGCCTCCGGGAGAATCGGCGAGCGGCAGCTTCCCAAAGGCGAAGATGCAAGCTGCAGCACACAGGCACAGTGTGGGCAGCCTTCAGACTTAGAGAAAACAGTACTTTACCACTCTCCTGCCTTATCCATGGTTATTCTATTGGAAAAGAACGAGTTTTGGACAACTACCTTTCATTCTTGCCAAACTCTTTGCAGACCCCCGTGCAAGCTTTAGAACAAGATTTTGGATGTTTTCTTTCCTGGCAGAGTTTCTCCTTGCAAGATATGGTGGAAAAGCTTTTTGCTGAGTGTAGAGCGGCAAGACACGCAGAAGACGCAGATACGCAGCTCTCCGAAGCTAAGTGCCGGTCCCGGGCTTCTTTCGGCACAAACCGCTCTCAGGAGCTCCCTGCGCTCGCCACAATGCTCTGTGTGCGAAGAAGCCGCTTCTTCGCCTGCGGGAGAATCGGCGAGCGGCAGCTTGCCAAAGGCGAAGATGCAAGCTGCAGCACACAGGCACAGTGTGGGCAGCCTTCAGACTTAGAGAAAACAGTACTTTACCACTCTCCTGCCTTTTCCATGGTTATTCTATTGGAAAAGAACGAGTTTTGGACAACTACCTTTCATTCTTGCCAAACTCTTTGCAGACCCCCGTGCAAGCTTTAGAACAAGATTTTGGATGTTTTCTTTCCTGGCAGAGTTTCTCCTTGCAAGATATGGTGGAAAAGCTTTTTGCTGAGTGTAGAGCGGCAAGACACGCAGAAGACGCAGATACGCAGCTCTCCGAAGCTAAGTGCCGGTCCCGGGCTTCTTTCGGCACAAACCGCTCTCAGGAGCTCCCTGCGCTCGCCACAATGCTCTGTGTGCGAAGAAGCCGCTTCTTCGCCTCCGGGAGAATCGGCGAGCGGCAGCTTCCCAAAGGCGAAGATGCAAGCTGCAGCACACAGGCACAGTGTGGGCAGCCTTCAGACTTAGAGAAAACAGTACTTTACCACTCTCCTGCCTTATCCATGGTTATTCTATTGGAAAAGAACGAGTTTTGGACAACTACCTTTCATTCTTGCCAAACTCTTTGCAGACCCCCGTGCAAGCTTTAGAACAAGATTTTGGATGTTTTCTTTCCTGGCAGAGTTTCTCCTTGCAAGATATGCTGGAAAAGCTTTTTGCTGAGTGTAGAGCGGCAAGACACGCAGAAGACGCAGATACGCAGCTCTCCGAAGCTAAGTGCCGGTCCCGGGCTTCTTTCGGCACAAACCGCTCTCAGGAGCTCCCTGCGCTCGCCACAATGCTCTGTGTGTGAAGAAGCCGCTTCTTCGCCTCCGGGAGAATCGGCGAGCGGCAGCTTCCCAAAGGCGAAGATGCAAGCTGCAGCACACAGGCACAGTGTGGGCAGCCTTCAGACTTAGAGAAAACAGTACTTGACCACTCTCCTGCCTTTTCCATGGTTATTCTATTGGAAAAGAACGAGTTTTGGACAACTACCTTTCATTCTTGCCAAACTCTTTGCAGACCCCCGTGCAAGCTTTAGAACAAGATTTTGGATGTTTTCTTTCCTGGCAGAGTTTCTCCTTGCAAGATATGGTGGAAAAGCTTTTTGCTGAGTGTAGAGCGGCAAGACACGCAGAAGACGCAGATACGCAGCTCTCCGAAGCTAAGTGCCGGTCCCGGGCTTCTTTCGGCACAAACCGCTCTCAGGAGCTCCCTGCGCTCGCCACAATGCTCTGTGTGCGAAGAAGCCGCTTCTTCGCCTGCGGGAGAATCGGCGAGCGGCAGCTTCCCAAAGGCGAAGATGCAAGCTGCAGCACACAGGCACAGTGTGGGCAGCCTTCAGACTTAGAGAAAACAGTACTTTACCACTCTCCTGCCTTTTCCATGGTTATTCTATTGGAAAAGAACGAGTTTTGGACAACTACCTTTCATTCTTGCCAAACTCTTTGCAGACCCCCGTGCAAGCTTTAGAACAAGATTTTGGATGTTTTCTTTCCTGGCAGAGTTTCTCCTTGCAAGATATGGTGGAAAAGCTTTTTGCTGAGTGTAGAGCGGCAAGACACGCAGAAGACGCAGATACGCAGCTCTCCGAAGCTAAGTGCCGGTCCCGGGCTTCTTTCGGCACAAACCGCTCTCAGGAGCTCCCTGCGCTAGCCACAATGCTCTGTGTGCGAAGAAGCCGCTTCTTCGCCTCCGGGAGAATCGGCGAGCGGCAGCTTGCCAAAGGCGAAGATGCAAGCTGCAGCACACAGGCACAGTGTGGGCAGCCTTCAGACTTAGAGAAAACAGTACTTTACCACTCTCCTGCCTTTTCCATGGTTATTCTATTGGAAAAGAACGAGTTTTGGACAACTACCTTTCATTCTTGCCAAACTCTTTGCAGACCCCCGTGCAAGCTTTAGAACAAGATTTTGGATGTTTTCTTTCCTGGCAGAGTTTCTCCTTGCAAGATATGCTGGAAAAGCTTTTTGCTGAGTGTAGAGCGGCAAGACACGCAGAAGACGCAGATACGCAGCTCTCCGAAGCTAAGTGCCGGTCCCGGGCTTCTTTCGGCACAAACCGCTCTCAGGAGCTCCCTGCGCTCGCCACAATGCTCTGTGTGCGAAGAAGCCGCTTCTTCGCCTCCGGGAGAATCGGCGAGCGGCAGCTTCCCAAAGGCGAAGATGCAAGCTGCAGCACACAGGCACAGTGTGGGCAGCCTTCAGACTTAGAGAAAACAGTACTTTACCACTCTCCTGCCTTTTCCATGGTTATTCTATTGGAAAAGAACGAGTTTTGGACAACTACCTTTCATTCTTGCCAAACTCTTTGCAGACCCCCGTGCAAGCTTTAGAACAAGATTTTGGATGTTTTCTTTCCTGGCAGAGTTTCTCCTTGCAAGATATGGTGGAAAAGCTTTTTGCTGAGTGTAGAGCGGCAAGACACGCAGAAGACGCAGATACGCAGCTCTCTGAAGCTAAGTGCCGGTCCCGGGCTTCTTTCGGCACAAACCGCTCTCAGGAGCTCCCTGCGCTCGCCACAATGCTCTGTGTGCGAAGAAGCCGCTTCTTCGCCTCCGGGAGAATCGGCGAGCGGCAGCTTCCCAAAGGCGAAGATGCAAGCTGCAGCACACAGGCACAGTGTGGGCAGCCTTCAGACTTAGAGAAAACAATACTTTACCACTCTCCTGCCTTATCCATGGTTATTCTATTGGAAAAGAACGAGTTTTGGACAACTACCTTTCATTCTTGCCAAACTCTTTGCAGACCCCCGTGCAAGCTTTAGAAGAAGATTTTGGATGTTTTCTTCCCTGGCAGAGTTTCTCCTTGCAAGATATGGTGGAAAAGCTTTTTGCTGAGTGTAGAGCGGCAAGACACGCAGAAGACGCAGATACGCAGCTCTCCGAAGCTAAGTGCCGGTCCCGGGCTTCTTTCGGCACAAACCGCTCTCAGGAGCTCCCTGCGCTCGCCACAATGCTCTGTGTGTGAAGAAGCCGCTTCTTCGCCTCCGGGAGAATCGGCGAGCGGCAGCTTCCCAAAGGCGAAGATGCAAGCTGCAGCACACAGGCACAGTGTGGGCAGCCTTCAGACTTAGAGAAAACAGTACTTTACCACTCTCCTGCCTTATCCATGGTTATTCTATTGGAAAAGAACGAGTTTTGGACAACTACCTTTCATTCTTGCCAAACTCTTTGCAGACCCCCGTGCAAGCTTTAGAACAAGATTTTGGATGTTTTCTTTCCTGGCAGAGTTTCTCCTTGCAAGATATGGTGGAAAAGCTTTTTGCTGAGTGTAGAGCGGCAAGACACGCAGAAGACGCAGATACGCAGCTCTCCGAAGCTAAGTGCCGGTCCCGGGCTTCTTTCGGCACAAACCGCTCTCAGGAGCTCCCTGCGCTCGCCACAATGCTCTGTGTGCGAAGAAGCCGCTTCTTCGCCTCCGGGAGAATCGGCGAGCGGCAGCTTGCCAAAGGCGAAGATGCAAGCTGCAGCACACAGGCACAGTGTGGGCAGCCTTCAGACTTAGAGAAAACAGTACTTTACCACTCTCCTGCCTTTTCCATGGTTATTCTATTGGAAAAGAACGAGTTTTGGACAACTACCTTTCATTCTTGCCAAACTCTTTGCAGACCCCCGTGCAAGCTTTAGAACAAGATTTTGGATGTTTTCTTTCCTGGCAGAGTTTCTCCTTGCAAGATATGGTGGAAAAGCTTTTTGCTGAGTGTAGAGCGGCAAGACACGCAGAAGACACAGATACGCAGCTCTCCGAAGCTAAGTGCCGGTCCCGGGCTTCTTTCGGCACAAACCACTCTCAGGAGCTCCCTGCGCTCGCCACAATGCTCTGTGTGCGAAGAAGCCGCTTCTTCGCCTCCGGGAGAATCGGCGAGCGGCAGCTTCCCAAAGGCGAAGATGCAAGCTGCAGCACACAGGCACAGTGTGGGCAGCCTTCAGACTTAGAGAAACCAGTACTTTACCACTCTCCTGCCTTTTCCATGGTTATTCTATTGGAAAAGAACGAGTTTTGGACAACTACCTTTCATTCTTGCCAAACTCTTTGCAGACCTCCGTGCAAGCTTTAGAACAAGATTTTGGATGTTTTCTTTCCTGGCAGAGTTTCTCCTTGCAAGATATGGTGGAAAAGCTTTTTGCTGAGTGTAGAGCGGCAAGACACGCAGAAGACGCAGATACGCAGCTCTCCGAAGCTAAGTGCCGGTCCCGGGCTTCTTTCGGCACAAACCGCTCTCAGGAGCTCCCTGCGCTCGCCACAATGCTCTGTGTGCGAAGAAGCCGCTTCTTCGCCTCCGGGAGAATCGGCGAGCGGCAGCTTCCCAAAGGCGAAGATGCAAGCTGCAGCACACAGGCACAGTGTGGGCAGCATTCAGACTTAGAGAAAACAGTACTTTACCACTCTCCTGCCTTTTCCATGGTTATTCTATTGGAAAAGAACGAGTTTTGGACAACTACCTTTCATTCTTGCCAAACTCTTTGCAGACCTCCGTGCAAGCTTTAGAACAAGATTTTGGATGTTTTCTTTCCTGGCAGAGTTTCTCCTTGCAAGATATGGTGGAAAAGCTTTTTGCTGAGTGTAGAGCGGCAAGACACGCAGAAGACGCAGATACGCAGCTCTCCGAAGCTAAGTGCCGGTCCCGGGCTTCTTTCGGCACAAACCGCTCTCAGGAGCTCCCTGCGCTCGCCACAATGCTCTGTGTGCGAATAAGCCGTTTCTTCGCCTCCGGGAGAATCGGCGAGCGGCAGCTTCCCAAAGGCGAAGATGCAAGCTGCAGCACACAGGCACAGTGTGGGCAGCCTTCAGACTTAGAGAAAACAGTACTTTACCACTCTCCTGCCTTATCCATGGTTATTCTATTGGAAAAGAACGAGTTTTGGACAACTACCTTTCATTCTTGCCAAACTCTTTGCAGACCCCCGTGCAAGCTTTAGAACAAGATTTTGGATGTTTTCTTTCCTGGCAGAGTTTCTCCTTGCAAGATATGGTGGAAAAGCTTTTTGCTGAGTGTAGAGCGGCAAGACACGCAGAAGACGCAGATACGCAGCTCTCCGAAGCTAAGTGCCGGTCCCGGGCTTCTTTCGGCACAAACCGCTCTCAGGAGCTCCCTGCGCTCGCCACAATGCTCTGTGTGCGAAGAAGCCGCTTCTTCGCCTCCGGGAGAATCGGCGAGCGGCAGCTTCCCAAAGGCGAAGATGCAAGCTGCAGCACACAGGCACAGTGTGGGCAGCCTTCAGACTTAGAGAAACCAGTACTTTACCACTCTCCTGCCTTTTCCATGGTTATTCTATTGGAAAAGAACGAGTTTTGGACAACTACCTTTCATTCTTGCCAAACTCTTTGCAGACCCCCGTGCAAGCTTTAGAACAAGATTTTGGATGTTTTCTTTCCTGGCAGAGTTTCTCCTTGCAAGATATGGTGGAAAAGCTTTTTGCTGAGTGTAGAGCGGCAAGACACGCAGAAGACGCAGATACGCAGCTCTCCGAAGCTAAGTGCCGGTCCCGGGCTTCTTTCGGCACAAACCGCTCTCAGGAGCTCCCTGCGCTCGCCACAATGCTCTGTGTGCGAAGAAGCCGCTTCTTCGCCTCCGGGAGAATCGGCGAGCGGCAGCTTGCCAAAGGCGAAGATGCAAGCTGCAGCACACAGGCACAGTGTGGGCAGCATTCAGACTTAGAGAAAACAGTACTTTACCACTCTCCTGCCTTTTCCATGGTTATTCTATTGGAAAAGAACGAGTTTTGGACAACTACCTTTCATTCTTGCCAAACTCTTTGCAGACCTCCGTGCAAGCTTTAGAACAAGATTTTGGATGTTTTCTTTCCTGGCAGAGTTTCTCCTTGCAAGATATGGTGGAAAAGCTTTTTGCTGAGTGTAGAGCGGCAAGACACGCAGAAGACGCAGATACGCAGCTCTCCGAAGCTAAGTGCCGGTCCCGGGCTTCTTTCGGCACAAACCGCTCTCAGGAGCTCCCTGCGCTCGCCACAATGCTCTGTGTGCGAAGAAGCCGTTTCTTCGCCTGCGGGAGAATCGGCGAGCGGCAGCTTCCCAAAGGCGAAGATGCAAGCTGCAGCACACAGGCACAGTGTGGGCAGCCTTCAGACTTAGAGAAAACAGTACTTTACCACTCTCCTGCCTTTTCCATGGTTATTCTATTGGAAAAGAACGAGTTTTGGACAACTACCTTTCATTCTTGCCAAACTCTTTGCAGACCTCCGTGCAAGCTTTAGAACAAGATTTTGGATGTTTTCTTTCCTGGCAGAGTTTCTCCTTGCAAGATATGGTGGAAAAGCTTTTTGCTGAGTGTAGAGCGGCAAGACACGCAGAAGACGCAGATACGCAGCTCTCCGAAGCTAAGTGCCGGTCCCGGGCTTCTTTCGGCACAAACCGCTCTCAGGAGCTCCCTGCGCTCGCCACAATGCTCTGTGTGCGAAGAAGCCGCTTCTTCGCCTCCGGGAGAATCGGCGAGCGGCAGCTTCCCAAAGGCGAAGATGCAAGCTGCAGCACACAGGCACAGTGTGGGCAGCCTTCAGACTTAGAGAAAACAATACTTTACCACTCTCCTGCCTTATCCATGGTTATTCTATTGGAAAAGAACGAGTTTTGGACAACTACCTTTCATTCTTGCCAAACTCTTTGCAGACCCCCGTGCAAGCTTTAGAACAAGATTTTGGATGTTTTCTTCCCTGGCAGAGTTTCTCCTTGCAAGATATGGTGGAAAAGCTTTTTGCTGAGTGTAGAGCGGCAAGACACGCAGAAGACGCAGATACGCAGCTCTCCGAAGCTAAGTGCCGGTCCCGGGCTTCTTTCGGCACAAACCGCTCTCAGGAGCTCCCTGCGCTCGCCACAATGCTCTGTGTGTGAAGAAGCCGCTTCTTCGCCTCCGGGAGAATCGGCGAGCGGCAGCTTCCCAAAGGCGAAGATGCAAGCTGCAGCACACAGGCACTGTGTGGGCAGCCTTCAGACTTAGAGAAAACAGTACTTTACCACTCTCCTGCCTTATCCATGGTTATTCTATTGGAAAAGAACGAGTTTTGGACAACTACCTTTCATTCTTGCCAAACTCTTTGCAGACCCCCGTGCAAGCTTTAGAACAAGATTTTGGATGTTTTCTTTCCTGGCAGAGTTTCTCCTTGCAAGATATGGTGGAAAAGCTTTTTGCTGAGTGTAGAGCGGCAAGACACGCAGAAGACGCAGATACGCAGCTCTCCGAAGCTAAGTGCCGGTCCCGGGCTTCTTTCGGCACAAACCGCTCTCAGGAGCTCCCTGCGCTCGCCACAATGCTCTGTGTGCGAAGAAGCCGCTTCTTCGCCTGCGGGAGAATCGGCGAGCGGCAGCTTGCCAAAGGCGAAGATGCAAGCTGCAGCACACAGGCACAGTGTGGGCAGCCTTCAGACTTAGAGAAAACAGTACTTTACCACTCTCCTGCCTTTTCCATGGTTATTCTATTGGAAAAGAACGAGTTTTGGACAACTACCTTTCATTCTTGCCAAACTCTTTGCAGACCCCCGTGCAAGCTTTAGAAGAAGATTTTGGATGTTTTCTTTCCTGGCAGAGTTTCTCCTTGCAAGATATGGTGGAAAAGCTTTTTGCTGAGTGTAGAGCGGCAAGACACGCAGAAGACGCAGATACGCAGCTCTCCGAAGCTAAGTGCCGGTCCCGGGCTTCTTTCGGCACAAACCGCTCTCAGGAGCTCCCTGCGCTCGCCACAATGCTCTGTGTGCGAAGAAGCCGCTTCTTCGCCTCCGGGAGAATCGGCGAGCGGCAGCTTCCCAAAGGCGAAGATGCAAGCTGCAGCACACAGGCACAGTGTGGGCAGCCTTCAGACTTAGAGAAAACAGTACTTTACCACTCTCCTGCCTTATCCATGGTTATTCTATTGGAAAAGAACGAGTTTTGGACAACTACCTTTCATTCTTGCCAAACTCTTTGCAGACCCCCGTGCAAGCTTTAGAACAAGATTTTGGATGTTTTCTTTCCTGGCAGAGTTTCTCCTTGCAAGATATGCTGGAAAAGCTTTTTGCTGAGTGTAGAGCGGCAAGACACGCAGAAGACGCAGATACGCAGCTCTCCGAAGCTAAGTGCCGGTCCCGGGCTTCTTTCGGCACAAACCGCTCTCAGGAGCTCCCTGCGCTCGCCACAATGCTCTGTGTGTGAAGAAGCCGCTTCTTCGCCTCCGGGAGAATCGGCGAGCGGCAGCTTCCCAAAGGCGAAGATGCAAGCTGCAGCACACAGGCACAGTGTGGGCAGCCTTCAGACTTAGAGAAAACAGTACTTTACCACTCTCCTGCCTTTTCCATGGTTATTCTATTGGAAAAGAACGAGTTTTGGACAACTACCTTTCATTCTTGCCAAACTCTTTGCAGACCCCCGTGCAAGCTTTAGAACAAGATTTTGGATGTTTTCTTTCCTGGCAGAGTTTCTCCTTGCAAGATATGGTGGAAAAGCTTTTTGCTGAGTGTAGAGCGGCAAGACACGCAGAAGACGCAGATACGCAGCTGTCCGAAGCTAAGTGCCGGTCCCGGGCTTCTTTCGGCACAAACCGCTCTCAGGAGCTCCCTGCGCTCGCCACAATGCTCTGTGTGCGAAGAAGCCGCTTCTTCGCCTCCGGGAGAATCGGCGAGCGGCAGCTTGCCAAAGGCGAAGATGCAAGCTGCAGCACACAGGCACAGTGTGGGCAGCCTTCAGACTTAGAGAAAACAGTACTTTACCACTCTCCTGCCTTTTCCATGGTTATTCTATTGGAAAAGAACGAGTTTTGGACAACTACCTTTCATTCTTGCCAAACTCTTTGCAGACCCCCGTGCAAGCTTTAGAACAAGATTTTGGATGTTTTCTTTCCTGGCAGAGTTTCTCCTTGCAAGATATGCTGGAAAAGCTTTTTGCTGAGTGTAGAGCGGCAAGACACGCAGAAGACGCAGATACGCAGCTCTCCGAAGCTAAGTGCCGGTCCCGGGCTTCTTTCGGCACAAACCGCTCTCAGGAGCTCCCTGCGCTCGCCACAATGCTCTGTGTGCGAAGAAGCCGCTTCTTCGCCTCCGGGAGAATCGGCGAGCGGCAGCTTGCCAAAGGCGAAGATGCAAGCTGCAGCACACAGGCACAGTGTGGGCAGCCTTCAGACTTAGAGAAAACAGTACTTTACCACTCTCCTGCCTTATCCATGGTTATTCTATTGGAAAAGAACGAGTTTTGGACAACTACCTTTCATTCTTGCCAAACTCTTTGCAGACCCCCGTGCAAGCTTTAGAACAAGATTTTGGGTGTTTTCTTTCCTGGCAGAGTTTCTCCTTGCAAGATATGGTGGAAAAGCTTTTTGCTGAGTGTAGAGCGGCAAGACACGCAGAAGACGCAGATACGCAGCTCTCCGAAGCTAAGTGCCGGTCCCGGGCTTCTTTCGGCACAAACCGCTCTCAGGAGCTCCCTGCGCTCGCCACAATGCTCTGTGTGCGAAGAAGCCGCTTCTTCGCCTCCGGGAGAATCGGCGAGCGGCAGCTTCCCAAAGGCGAAGATGCAAGCTGCAGCACACAGGCACAGTGTGGGCAGCCTTCAGACTTAGAGAAAACAGTACTTTACCACTCTCCTGCCTTTTCCATGGTTATTCTATTGGAAAAGAACGAGTTTTGGACAACTACCTTTCATTCTTGCCAAACTCTTTGCAGACCCCCGTGCAAGCTTTAGAACAAGATTTTGGATGTTTTCTTTCCTGGCAGAGTTTCTCCTTGCAAGATATGGTGGAAAAGCTTTTTGCTGAGTGTAGAGCGGCAAGACACGCAGAAGACGCAGATACGCAGCTCTCCGAAGCTAAGTGCCGGTCCCGGGCTTCTTTCGGCACAAACCGCTCTCAGGAGCTCCCTGCGCTCGCCACAATGCTCTGTGTGCGAAGAAGCCGCTTCTTCGCCTCCGGGAGAATCGGCGAGCGGCAGCTTCCCAAAGGCGAAGATGCAAGCTGCAGCACACAGGCACAGTGTGGGCAGCATTCAGACTTAGAGAAAACAGTACTTTACCACTCTCCTGCCTTTTCCATGGTTATTCTATTGGAAAAGAACGAGTTTTGGACAACTACCTTTCATTCTTGCCAAACTCTTTGCAGACCCCCGTGAAAGCTTAAGAACAAGATTTTGGATGTTTTCTTTCCTGGCAGAGTTTCTCCTTGCAAGATATGGTGGAAAAGCTTTTTGCTGAGTGTAGAGCGGCAAGACACGCAGAAGACGCAGATACGCAGCTCTCCGAAGCTAAGTGCCGGTCCCGGGCTTCTTTCGGCACAAACCGCTCTCAGGAGCTCCCTGTGCTCGCCACAATGCTCTGTGTGCAAAGAAGCCGCTTCTTCGCCTCCGGGAGAATCGGCGAGCGGCAGCTTCCCAAAGGCAAAGATGCAAGCAGGCACAGTGTGGGCAGCCTTCAGACTTAGAGAAAACAGTACTTTACCACTCTCCTACCTTTTCCATGGTTATTCTATTGGAAAAGAACGAGTTTTGGACAACTACCTTTCATTCTTGCCAAACTCTTTGCAGACCCCCGTGCAAGCTTTAGAACAAGATTTTGGATGTTTTCTTTCCTGGCAGAGTTTCTCCTTGCAAGATATGGTGGAAAAGCTTTTGGCTGAGTGTAGAGCGGCAAGACACGCAGAAGACGCAGATACGCAGCTCTCCGAAGCTAAGTGCCGGTCCCGGGCTTCTTTCGGCACAAACCGCTCTCAGGAGCTCCCTGCGCTCGCCACAATGCTCTGTGTGCGAAGAAGCCGCTTCTTCGCCTCCGGGAGAATCGGCGAGCGGCAGCTTCCCAAAGGCGAAGATGCAAGCTGCAGCACACAGGCACAGTGTGGGCAGCCTTCAGACTTAGAGAAAACAGTACTTTACCACTCTCCTGCCTTTTCCATGGTTATTCTATTGGAAAAGAACGAGTTTTGGACAACTACCTTTCATTCTTGCCAAACTCTTTGCAGACCCCCGTGCAAGCTTTAGAACAAGATTTTGGATGTTTTCTTTCCTGGCAGAGTTTCTCCTTGCAAGATATGGTGGAAAAGCTTTTTGCTGAGTGTAGAGCGGCAAGACACGCAGAAGACGCAGATACGCAGCTGTCCGAAGCTAAGTGCCGGTCCCGGGCTTCTTTCGGCACAAACCGCTCTCAGGAGCTCCCTGCGCTCGCCACAATGCTCTGTGTGCGAAGAAGCCGCTTCTTCGCCTCCGGGAGAATCGGCGAGCGGCAGCTTGCCAAAGGCGAAGATGCAAGCTGCAGCACACAGGCACAGTGTGGGCAGCCTTCAGACTTAGAGAAAACAGTACTTTACCACTCTCCTGCCTTTTCCATGGTTATTCTATTGGAAAAGAACGAGTTTTGGACAACTACCTTTCATTCTTGCCAAACTCTTTGCAGACCCCCGTGCAAGCTTTAGAACAAGATTTTGGATGTTTTCTTTCCTGGCAGAGTTTCTCCTTGCAAGATATGCTGGAAAAGCTTTTTGCTGAGTGTAGAGCGGCAAGACACGCAGAAGACGCAGATACGCAGCTCTCCGAAGCTAAGTGCCGGTCCCGGGCTTCTTTCGGCACAAACCGCTCTCAGGAGCTCCCTGCGCTCGCCACAATGCTCTGTGTGCGAAGAAGCCGCTTCTTCGCCTCCGGGAGAATCGGCGAGCGGCAGCTTCCCAAAGGCGAAGATGCAAGCTGCAGCACACAGGCACAGTGTGGGCAGCCTTCAGACTTAGAGAAAACAGTACTTTACCACTCTCCTGCCTTATCCATGGTTATTCTATTGGAAAAGAACGAGTTTTGGACAACTACCTTTCATTCTTGCCAAACTCTTTGCAGACCCCCGTGCAAGCTTTAGAACAAGATTTTGGGTGTTTTCTTTCCTGGCAGAGTTTCTCCTTGCAAGATATGGTGGAAAAGCTTTTTGCTGAGTGTAGAGCGGCAAGACACGCAGAAGACGCAGATACGCAGCTCTCCGAAGCTAAGTGCCGGTCCCGGGCTTCTTTCGGCACAAACCGCTCTCAGGAGCTCCCTGCGCTCGCCACAATGCTCTGTGTGCGAAGAAGCCGCTTCTTCGCCTCCGGGAGAATCGGCGAGCGGCAGCTTCCCAAAGGCGAAGATGCAAGCTGCAGCACACAGGCACAGTGTGGGCAGCCTTCAGACTTAGAGAAAACAGTACTTTACCACTCTCCTGCCTTTTCCATGGTTATTCTATTGGAAAAGAACGAGTTTTGGACAACTACCTTTCATTCTTGCCAAACTCTTTGCAGACCCCCGTGCAAGCTTTAGAACAAGATTTTGGATGTTTTCTTTCCTGGCAGAGTTTCTCCTTGCAAGATATGGTGGAAAAGCTTTTTGCTGAGTGTAGAGCGGCAAGACACGCAGAAGACGCAGATACGCAGCTCTCCGAAGCTAAGTGCCGGTCCCGGGCTTCTTTCGGCACAAACCGCTCTCAGGAGCTCCCTGCGCTCGCCACAATGCTCTGTGTGTGAAGAAGCCGCTTCCTCGCCTCCGGGAGAATCGGCGAGCGGCAGCTTCCCAAAGGCGAAGATGCAAGCTGCAGCACACAGGCACAGTGTGGGCAGCCTTCAGACTTAGAGAAAACAGTACTTTACCACTCTCCTGCCTTATCCATGGTTATTCTATTGGGAAAGAACGAGTTTTGGACAACTACCTTTCATTCTTGCCAAACTCTTTGCAGACCCCCGTGCAAGCTTTAGAACAAGATTTTGGATGTTTTCTTTCCTGGCAGAGTTTCTCCTTGCAAGATATGGTGGAAAAGCTTTTTGCTGAGTGTAGAGCGGCAAGACACGCAGAAGACGCAGATACGCAGCTCTCCGAAGCTAAGTGCCGGTCCCGGGCTTCTTTCAGCACAAACCGCTCTCAGGAGCTCCCTGCGCTCGCCACAATGCTCTGTGTGCGAAGAAGCCGCTTCTTCGCCTCCGGGAGAATCGGCGAGCGGCAGCTTCCCAAAGGCGAAGATGCAAGCTGCAGCACACAGGCACAGTGTGGGCAGCCTTCAGACTTAGAGAAAACAGTACTTTACCACTCTCCTGCCTTATCCATGGTTATTCTATTGGAAAAGAACGAGTTTTGGACAACTACCTTTCATTCTTGCCAAACTCTTTGCAGACCCCCGTGCAAGCTTTAGAACAAGATTTTGGATGTTTTCTTTCCTGGCAGAGTTTCTCCTTGCAAGATATGCTGGAAAAGCTTTTGGCTGAGTGTAGATCGGCAAGACACGCAGAAGACGCAGATACGCAGCTCTCCGAAGCTAAGCGCCGGTTCCGGGCTTCTTTCGGCACAAACCGCTCTCAGGAGCTCCCTGCGCTCGCCACAATGCTCTGTGTGCGAAGAAGCCGCTTCTTCGCCTCCGGGAGAATCGGCGAGCGACAGCTTCCCAAAGGCGAAGATGCAAGCTGCAGCACACAGGCACAGTGTGGGCAGCCTTCAGACTTAGAGAAAACAGTACTTTACCACTCTCCTGCCTTATCCATGGTTATTCTATTGGAAAAGAACGAGTTTTGGACAACTACCTTTCATTCTTGCCAAACTCTTTGCAGACCCCCGTGCAAGCTTTAGAACAAGATTTTGGATGTTTTCTTCCCTGGCAGAGTTTCTCCTTGCAAGATATGGTGGAAAAGCTTTTTGCTGAGTGTAGAGCGGCAAGACACGCAGAAGACGCAGATACGCAGCTCTCCGAAGCTAAGTGCCGGTCCCGGGCTTCTTTCGGCACAAACCGCTCTCAGGAGCTCCCTGCGCTCGCCACAATGCTCTGTGTGCGAAGAAGCTGCTTCTTCGCCTCCGGGAGAATCGGCGAGCGGCAGCTTCCCAAAGGCGAAGATGCAAGCTGCAGCACACAGGCACAGTATGGGCAGCCTTCAGACTTAGAGAAAACAGTACTTTACCACTCTCCTGCCTTATCCATGGTTATTCTCTTGGAAAAGAACGAGTTTTGGACAACTACCTTTCATTCTTGCCAAACTCTTTGCAGACCCCCGTGCAAGCTTTAGAACAAGATTTTGGATGTTTTCTTTCCTGGCAGAGTTTCTCCTTGCAAGATATGGTGGAAAAGCTTTTTGCTGAGTGTAGAGCGGCAAGACACGCAGAAGACGCAGATACGCAGCTCTCCGAAGCTAAGTGCCGGTCCCGGGCTTCTTTCGGCACAAACCGCTCTCAGGAGCTCCCTGCGCTCGCCACAATGCTCTGTGTGCGAAGAAGCCGCTTCTTCGCCTGCGGGAGAATCGGCGAGCGGCAGCTTCCCAAAGGCGAAGATGCAAGCTGCAGCACACAGGCACAGTGTGGGCAGCCTTCAGACTTAGAGAAAACAGTACTTTACCACTCTCCTGCCTTATCCATGGTTATTCTATTGGAAAAGAACGAGTTTTGGACAACTACCTTTCATTCTTGCCAAACTCTTTGCAGACCCCCGTGCAAGCTTTAGAACAAGATTTTGGATGTTTTCTTTCCTGGCAGAGTTTCTCCTTGCAAGATATGGTGGAAAAGCTTTTTGCTGAGTGTAGAGCGGCAAGACACGCAGAAGACGCAGATACGCAGCTCTCCGAAGCTAAGTGCCGGTCCCGGGCTTCTTTCGGCACAAACCGCTCTCAGGAGCTCCCTGCGCTCGCCACAATGCTCTGTGTGCGAAGAAGCCGCTTCTTCGCCTCCGGGAGAATCGGCGAGCGGCAGCTTCCCAAAGGCGAAGATGCAAGCT
The DNA here is from genome assembly GCF_037042795.1 of Molothrus aeneus. Classification (NCBI taxonomy): domain Eukaryota; kingdom Metazoa; phylum Chordata; class Aves; order Passeriformes; family Icteridae; genus Molothrus; species Molothrus aeneus. The sequence goes on along the minus strand of NW_027098933.1, from coordinate 98,617 downwards.
GCAGCACACAGGCACAGTGTGGGCAGCCTTCAGACTAAGAGAAAACAGTACTTTACCACTCTCCTGCCTTTTCCATGGTTATTCTATTGGAAAAGAACGAGTTTTGGACAACTACCTTTCATTCTTGCCAAACTCTTTGCAGACCCCCGTGCAAGCTTTAGAACAAGATTTTGGATGTTTTCTTTCCTGGCAGAGTTTCTCCTTGCAAGATATGCTGGAAAAGCTTTTGGCTGAGTGTAGATCGGCAAGACACGCAGAAGACGCAGATACGCAGCTCTCCGAAGCTAAGCGCCGGTTCCGGGCTTCTTTCGGCACAAACCGCTCTCAGGAGCTCCCTGCGCTCGCCACAATGCTCTGTGTGCGAAGAAGCCGCTTCTTCGCCTCCGGGAGAATCGGCGAGCGACAGCTTCCCAAAGGCGAAGATGCAAGCTGCAGCACACAGGCACAGTGTGGGCAGCCTTCAGACTTAGAGAAAACAGTACTTTACCACTCTCCTGCCTTATCCATGGTTATTCTATTGGAAAAGAACGAGTTTTGGACCACTACCTTTCATTCTTGCCAAACTCTTTGCAGACCCCCGTGCAAGCTTTAGAACAAGATTTTGGATGTTTTCTTCCCTGGCAGAGTTTCTCCTTGCAAGATATGGTGGAAAAGCTTTTTGCTGAGTGTAGAGCGGCAAGACACGCAGAAGACGCAGATACGCAGCTCTCCGAAGCTAAGTGCCGGTCCCGGGCTTCTTTCGGCACAAACCGCTCTCAGGAGCTCCCTGCGCTCGCCACAATGCTCTGTGTGCGAAGAAGCTGCTTCTTCGCCTCCGGGAGAATCGGCGAGCGGCAGCTTCCCAAAGGCGAAGATGCAAGCTGCAGCACACAGGCACAGTATGGGCAGCCTTCAGACTTAGAGAAAACAGTACTTTACCACTCTCCTGCCTTATCCATGGTTATTCTCTTGGAAAAGAACGAGTTTTGGACAACTACCTTTCATTCTTGCCAAACTCTTTGCAGACCCCCGTGCAAGCTTTAGAACAAGATTTTGGATGTTTTCTTTCCTGGCAGAGTTTCTCCTTGCAAGATATGGTGGAAAAGCTTTTTGCTGAGTGTAGAGCGGCAAGACACGCAGAAGACGCAGATACGCAGCTCTCCGAAGCTAAGTGCCGGTCCCGGGCTTCTTTCGGCACAAACCGCTCTCAGGAGCTCCCTGCGCTCGCCACAATGCTCTGTGTGCGAAGAAGCCGCTTCTTCGCCTGCGGGAGAATCGGCGAGCGGCAGCTTCCCAAAGGCGAAGATGCAAGCTGCAGCACACAGGCACAGTGTGGGCAGCCTTCAGACTTAGAGAAAACAGTACTTTACCACTCTCCTGCCTTATCCATGGTTATTCTATTGGAAAAGAACGAGTTTTGGACAACTACCTTTCATTCTTGCCAAACTCTTTGCAGACCCCCGTGCAAGCTTTAGAACAAGATTTTGGATGTTTTCTTTCCTGGCAGAGTTTCTCCTTGCAAGATATGGTGGAAAAGCTTTTTGCTGAGTGTAGAGCGGCAAGACACGCAGAAGACGCAGATACGCAGCTCTCCGAAGCTAAGTGCCGGTCCCGGGCTTCTTTCGGCACAAACCGCTCTCAGGAGCTCCCTGCGCTCGCCACAATGCTCTGTGTGCGAAGAAGCCGCTTCTTCGCCTCCGGGAGAATCGGCGAGCGGCAGCTTGCCAAAGGCGAAGATGCAAGCTGCAGCACACAGGCACAGTGTGGGCAGCCTTCAGACTTAGAGAAAACAGTACTTTACCACTCTCCTGCCTTATCCATGGTTATTCTATTGGAAAAGAACGAGTTTTGGACAACTACCTTTCATTCTTGCCAAACTCTTTGCAGACCCCCGTGCAAGCTTTAGAACAAGATTTTGGATGTTTTCTTTCCTGGCAGAGTTTCTCCTTGCAAGATATGGTGGAAAAGCTTTTTGCTGAGTGTAGAGCGGCAAGACACGCAGAAGACGCAGATACGCAGCTCTCCGAAGCTAAGTGCCGGTCCCGGGCTTCTTTCGGCACAAACCGCTCTCAGGAGCTCCCTGCGCTCGCCACAATGCTCTGTGTGCGAAGAAGCCGCTTCTTCGCCTCCGGGAGAATCGGCGAGCGGCAGCTTGCCAAAGGCGAAGATGCAAGCTGCAGCACACAGGCACAGTGTGGGCAGCCTTCAGACTAAGAGAAAACAGTACTTTACCACTCTCCTGCCTTTTCCATGGTTATTCTATTGGAAAAGAACGAGTTTTGGACAACTACCTTTCATTCTTGCCAAACTCTTTGCAGACCCCCGTGCAAGCTTTAGAACAAGATTTTGGATGTTTTCTTTCCTGGCAGAGTTTCTCCTTGCAAGATATGCTGGAAAAGCTTTTGGCTGAGTGTAGATCGGCAAGACACGCAGAAGACGCAGATACGCAGCTCTCCGAAGCTAAGCGCCGGTTCCGGGCTTCTTTCGGCACAAACCGCTCTCAGGAGCTCCCTGCGCTCGCCACAATGCTCTGTGTGCGAAGAAGCCGCTTCTTCGCCTCCGGGAGAATCGGCGAGCGACAGCTTCCCAAAGGCGAAGATGCAAGCTGCAGCACACAGGCACAGTGTGGGCAGCCTTCAGACTTAGAGAAAACAGTACTTTACCACTCTCCTGCCTTATCCATGGTTATTCTATTGGAAAAGAACGAGTTTTGGACCACTACCTTTCATTCTTGCCAAACTCTTTGCAGACCCCCGTGCAAGCTTTAGAACAAGATTTTGGATGTTTTCTTCCCTGGCAGAGTTTCTCCTTGCAAGATATGGTGGAAAAGCTTTTTGCTGAGTGTAGAGCGGCAAGACACGCAGAAGACGCAGATACGCAGCTCTCCGAAGCTAAGTGCCGGTCCCGGGCTTCTTTCGGCACAAACCGCTCTCAGGAGCTCCCTGCGCTCGCCACAATGCTCTGTGTGCGAAGAAGCTGCTTCTTCGCCTCCGGGAGAATCGGCGAGCGGCAGCTTCCCAAAGGCGAAGATGCAAGCTGCAGCACACAGGCACAGTATGGGCAGCCTTCAGACTTAGAGAAAACAGTACTTTACCACTCTCCTGCCTTATCCATGGTTATTCTCTTGGAAAAGAACGAGTTTTGGACAACTACCTTTCATTCTTGCCAAACTCTTTGCAGACCCCCGTGCAAGCTTTAGAACAAGATTTTGGATGTTTTCTTTCCTGGCAGAGTTTCTCCTTGCAAGATATGGTGGAAAAGCTTTTTGCTGAGTGTAGAGCGGCAAGACACGCAGAAGACGCAGATACGCAGCTCTCCGAAGCTAAGTGCCGGTCCCGGGCTTCTTTCGGCACAAACCGCTCTCAGGAGCTCCCTGCGCTCGCCACAATGCTCTGTGTGCGAAGAAGCCGCTTCTTCGCCTGCGGGAGAATCGGCGAGCGGCAGCTTCCCAAAGGCGAAGATGCAAGCTGCAGCACACAGGCACAGTGTGGGCAGCCTTCAGACTTAGAGAAAACAGTACTTTACCACTCTCCTGCCTTATCCATGGTTATTCTATTGGAAAAGAACGAGTTTTGGACAACTACCTTTCATTCTTGCCAAACTCTTTGCAGACCCCCGTGCAAGCTTTAGAACAAGATTTTGGATGTTTTCTTTCCTGGCAGAGTTTCTCCTTGCAAGATATGGTGGAAAAGCTTTTTGCTGAGTGTAGAGCGGCAAGACACGCAGAAGACGCAGATACGCAGCTCTCCGAAGCTAAGTGCCGGTCCCGGGCTTCTTTCGGCACAAACCGCTCTCAGGAGCTCCCTGCGCTCGCCACAATGCTCTGTGTGCGAAGAAGCCGCTTCTTCGCCTCCGGGAGAATCGGCGAGCGGCAGCTTGCCAAAGGCGAAGATGCAAGCTGCAGCACACAGGCACAGTGTGGGCAGCCTTCAGACTTAGAGAAAACAGTACTTTACCACTCTCCTGCCTTTTCCATGGTTATTCTATTGGAAAAGAACGAGTTTTGGACAACTACCTTTCATTCTTGCCAAACTCTTTGCAGACCCCCGTGCAAGCTTTAGAACAAGATTTTGGATGTTTTCTTTCCTGGCAGAGTTTCTCCTTGCAAGATATGGTGGAAAAGCTTTTTGCTGAGTGTAGAGCGGCAAGACACGCAGAAGACGCAGATACGCAGCTCTCCGAAGCTAAGTGCCGGTCCCGGGCTTCTTTCAGCACAAACCGCTCTCAGGAGCTCCCTGCGCTCGCCACAATGCTCTGTGTGCGAAGAAGCCGCTTCTTCGCCTCCGGGAGAATCGGCGAGCGGCAGCTTCCCAAAGGCGAAGATGCAAGCTGCAGCACACAGGCACAGTGTGGGCAGCCTTCAGACTTAGAGAAAACAGTACTTTACCACTCTCCTGCCTTTTCCATGGTTATTCTATTGGAAAAGAACGAGTTTTGGACAACTACCTTTCATTCTTGCCAAACTCTTTGCAGACCCCCGTGCAAGCTTTAGAACAAGATTTTGGATGTTTTCTTTCCTGGCAGAGTTTCTCCTTGCAAGATATGGTGGAAAAGCTTTTGGCTGAGTGTAGAGCGGCAAGACACGCAGAAGACGCAGATACGCAGCTCTCCGAAGCTAAGTGCCGGTCCCGGGCTTCTTTCGGCACAAACCGCTCTCAGGAGCTCCCTGCGCTCGCCACAATGCTCTGTGTGCGAAGAAGCCGCTTCTTCGCCTCCGGGAGAATCGGCGAGCGGCAGCTTCCCAAAGGCGAAGATGCAAGCTGCAGCACACAGGCACAGTGTGGGCAGCCTTCAGACTTAGAGAAAACAGTACTTTACCACTCTCCTGCCTTTTCCATGGTTATTCTATTGGAAAAGAACGAGTTTTGGACAACTACCTTTCATTCTTGCCAAACTCTTTGCAGACCCCCGTGCAAGCTTTAGAACAAGATTTTGGATGTTTTCTTTCCTGGCAGAGTTTCTCCTTGCAAGATATGGTGGAAAAGCTTTTTGCTGAGTGTTGAGCGGCAAGACACGCAGAAGACGCAGATACGCAGCTCTCCGAAGCTAAGTGCCGGTCCCGGGCTTCTTTCGGCACAAACCGCTCTCAGGAGCTCCCTGCGCTCGCCACAATGCTCTGTGTGCGAAGAAGCCTCTTCTTCGCCTCCGGGAGAATCGGCGAGCGGCAGCTTCCCAAAGGCGAAGATGCAAGCTGCAGCACACAGGCACAGTGTGGGCAGCCTTCAGACTTAGAGAAAACAGTACTTTACCACTCTCCTGCCTTATCCATGGTTATTCTATTGGAAAAGAACGAGTTTTGGACAACTACCTTTCATTCTTGCCAAACTCTTTGCAGACCCCCGTGCAAGCTTTAGAACAAGATTTTGGATGTTTTCTTTCCTGGCAGAGTTTCTCCTTGCAAGATATGGTGGAAAAGCTTTTTGCTGAGTGTAGAGCGGCAAGACACGCAGAAGACGCAGATACGCAGCTCTCCGAAGCTAAGTGCCGGTCCCGGGCTTCTTTCGGCACAAACCGCTCTCAGGAGCTCCCTGCGCTTGCCACAATGCTCTGTGTGCGAAGAAGCCGCTTCTTCGCCTCCGGGAGAATCGGCGAGCGGCAGCTTCCCAAAGGTGAAGATGCAAGCTGCAGCACACAGGCACAGTGTGGGCAGCCTTCAGACTTAGAGAAAACAGTACTTTACCACTCTCCTGCCTTTTCCATGGTTATTCTATTGGAAAAGAACGAGTTTTGGACAACTACCTTTCATTCTTGCCAAACTCTTTGCAGACCCGCGTGCAAGCTTTAGAACAAGATTTTGGATGTTTTCTTTCCTGGCAGAGTTTCTCCTTGCAAGATATGGTGGAAAAGCTTTTGGCTGAGTGTAGAGCGGCAAGACACGCAGAAGACGCAGATACGCAGCTCTCCGAAGCTAAGTGCCGGTCCCGGGCTTCTTTAGGCACAAACCGCTCTCAGGAGCTCCCTGCGCTCGCCACAATGCTCTGTGTGCGAAGAAGCCGCTTCTTCGCCTCCGGGAGAATCGGCGAGCGGCAGCTTCCCAAAGGCGAAGATGCAAGCTGCAGCACACAGGCACAGTGTGGGCAGCCTTCAGACTTAGAGAAAACAGTACTTTACCACTCTCCTGCCTTTTCCATGGTTATTCTATTGGAAAAGAACGAGTTTTGGACAACTACCTTTCATTCTTGCCAAACGCTCTGCAGACCCCCGTGCAAGCTTTAGAACAAGATTTTGGATGTTTTCTTTCCTGGCAGAGTTTCTCCTTGCAAGATATGGTGGAAAAGCTTTTTGCTGAGTGTAGAGCGGCAAGACACGCAGAAGACGCAGATACGCAGCTCTCCGAAGCTAAGTGCCGGTCCCGGGCTTCTTTCGGCACAAACCGCTCTCAGGAGCTCCCTGCGCTCGCCACAATGCTCTGTGTGCGAAGAAGCCGCTTCTTCGCCTCCGGGAGAATCGGCGAGCGGCAGCTTGCCAAAGGCGAAGATGCAAGCTGCAGCACACAGGCACAGTGTGGGCAGCCTTCAGACTTAGAGAAAACAGTACTTTACCACTCTCCTGCCTTTTCCATGGTTATTCTATTGGAAAAGAACGAGTTTTGGACAACTACCTTTCATTCTTGCCAAACGCTTTGCAGACCCCCGTGCAAGCTTTAGAACAAGATTTTGGATGTTTTCTTTCCTGGCAGAGTTTCTCCTTGCAAGATATGGTGGAAAAGCTTTTGGCTGAGTGTAGAGCGGCAAGACACGCAGAAGACGCAGATACGCAGCTCTCCGAAGCTAAGTGCCGGTCCCGGGCTTCTTTCGGCACAAACCGCTCTCAGGAGCTCCCTGCGCTCGCCACAATGCTCTGTGTGTGAAGAAGCCGCTTCTTCGCCTCCGGGAGAATCGGCGAGCGGCAGCTTCCCAAAGGCGAAGATGCAAGCTGCAGCACACAGGCACAGTGTGGGCAGCCTTCAGACTTAGAGAAAACAGTACTTTACCACTCTCCTGCCTTATCCATGGTTATTCTATTGGAAAAGAACGAGTTTTGGACAACTACCTTTCATTCTTGCCAAACTCTTTGCAGACCCCCGTGCAAGCTTTAGAACAAGATTTTGGATGTTTTCTTTCCTGGCAGAGTTTCTCCTTGCAAGATATGGTGGAAAAGCTTTTGGCTGAGTGTAGATCGGCAAGACACGCAGAAGACGCAGATACGCAGCTCTCCGAAGCTAAGCGCCGGTCCCGGGCTTCTTTCGGCACAAACCGCTCTCAGGAGCTCCCTGCGCTCGCCACAATGCTCTGTGTGCGAAGAAGCCGCTTCTTCGCCTCCGGGAGAATCGGCGAGCGACAGCTTCCCAAAGGCGAAGATGCAAGCTGCAGCACACAGGCACAGTGTGGGCAGCCTTCAGACTTAGAGAAAACAGTACTTTACCACTCTCCTGCCTTATCCATGGTTATTCTATTGGAAAAGAACGAGTTTTGGACCACTACCTTTCATTCTTGCCAAACTCTTTGCAGACCCCCGTGCAAGCTTTAGAACAAGATTTTGGATGTTTTCTTCCCTGGCAGAGTTTCTCCTTGCAAGATATGGTGGAAAAGCTTTTTGCTGAGTGTAGAGCGGCAAGACACGCAGAAGACGCAGATACGCAGCTCTCCGAAGCTAAGTGCCGGTCCCGGGCTTCTTTCGGCACAAACCGCTCTCAGGAGCTCCCTGCGCTCGCCACAATGCTCTGTGTGCGAAGAAGCTGCTTCTTCGCCTCCGGGAGAATCGGCGAGCGGCAGCTTCCCAAAGGCGAAGATGCAAGCTGCAGCACACAGGCACAGTATGGGCAGCCTTCAGACTTAGAGAAAACAGTACTTTACCACTCTCCTGCCTTATCCATGGTTATTCTCTTGGAAAAGAACGAGTTTTGGACAACTACCTTTCATTCTTGCCAAACTCTTTGCAGACCCCCGTGCAAGCTTTAGAACAAGATTTTGGATGTTTTCTTTCCTGGCAGAGTTTCTCCTTGCAAGATATGGTGGAAAAGCTTTTTGCTGAGTGTAGAGCGGCAAGACACGCAGAAGACGCAGATACGCAGCTCTCCGAAGCTAAGTGCCGGTCCCGGGCTTCTTTCGGCACAAACCGCTCTCAGGAGGTCCCTGCGCTCGCCACAATGCTCTGTGTGTGAAGAAGCCGCTTCTTCGCCTGCGGGAGAATCGGCGAGCGGCAGCTTCCCAAAGGCGAAGATGCAAGCTGCAGCACACAGGCACAGTGTGGGCAGCCTTCAGACTTAGAGAAAACAGTACTTTACCACTCTCCTGCCTTATCCATGGTTATTCTATTGGAAAAGAACGAGTTTTGGACAACTACCTTTCATTCTTGCCAAACTCTTTGCAGACCCCCGTGCAAGCTTTAGAACAAGATTTTGGATGTTTTCTTTCCTGGCAGAGTTTCTCCTTGCAAGATATGGTGGAAAAGCTTTTTGCTGAGTGTAGAGCGGCAAGACACGCAGAAGACGCAGATACGCAGCTCTCCGAAGCTAAGTGCCGGTCCCGGGCTTCTTTCGGCACAAACCGCTCTCAGGAGCTCCCTGCGCTCGCCACAATGCTCTGTGTGCGAAGAAGCCGCTTCTTCGCCTCCGGGAGAATCGGCGAGCGGCAGCTTGCCAAAGGCGAAGATGCAAGCTGCAGCACACAGGCACAGTGTGGGCAGCCTTCAGACTTAGAGAAAACAGTACTTTACCACTCTCCTGCCTTATCCATGGTTATTCTATTGGAAAAGAACGAGTTTTGGACAACTACCTTTCATTCTTGCCAAACTCTTTGCAGACCCCCGTGCAAGCTTTAGAACAAGATTTTGGATGTTTTCTTTCCTGGCAGAGTTTCTCCTTGCAAGATATTGTGGAAAAGCTTTTTGCTGAGTGTAGAGCGGCAAGACACGCAGAAGACGCAGATACGCAGCTCTCCGAAGCTAAGTGCCGGTCCCGGGCTTCTTTCAGCACAAACCGCTCTCAGGAGCTCCCTGCGCTCGCCACAATGCTCTGTGTGCGAAGAAGCCGCTTCTTCGCCTCCGGGAGAATCGGCGAGCGGCAGCTTCCCAAAGGCGAAGATGCAAGCTGCAGCACACAGGCACAGTGTGGGCAGCCTTCAGACTTAGAGAAAACAGTACTTTACCACTCTCCTGCCTTTTCCATGGTTATTCTATTGGAAAAGAACGAGTTTTGGACAACTACCTTTCATTCTTGCCAAACTCTTTGCAGACCCCCGTGCAAGCTTTAGAACAAGATTTTGGATGTTTTCTTTCCTGGCAGAGTTTCTCCTTGCAAGATATGGTGGAAAAGCTTTTGGCTGAGTGTAGAGCGGCAAGACACGCAGAAGACGCAGATACGCAGCTCTCCGAAGCTAAGTGCCGGTCCCGGGCTTCTTTCGGCACAAACCGCTCTCAGGAGCTCCCTGCGCTCGCCACAATGCTCTGTGTGCGAAGAAGCCGCTTCTTCGCCTCCGGGAGAATCGGCGAGCGGCAGCTTCCCAAAGGCGAAGATGCAAGCTGCAGCACACAGGCACAGTGTGGGCAGCCTTCAGACTTAGAGAAAACAGTACTTTACCACTCTCCTGCCTTTTCCATGGTTATTCTATTGGAAAAGAACGAGTTTTGGACAACTACCTTTCATTCTTGCCAAACTCTTTGCAGACCCCCGTGCAAGCTTTAGAACAAGATTTTGGATGTTTTCTTTCCTGGCAGAGTTTCTCCTTGCAAGATATGGTGGAAAAGCTTTTTGCTGAGTGTTGAGCGGCAAGACACGCAGAAGACGCAGATACGCAGCTCTCCGAAGCTAAGTGCCGGTCCCGGGCTTCTTTCGGCACAAACCGCTCTCAGGAGCTCCCTGCGCTCGCCACAATGCTCTGTGTGCGAAGAAGCCTCTTCTTCGCCTCCGGGAGAATCGGCGAGCGGCAGCTTCCCAAAGGCGAAGATGCAAGCTGCAGCACACAGGCACAGTGTGGGCAGCCTTCAGACTTAGAGAAAACAGTACTTTACCACTCTCCTGCCTTATCCATGGTTATTCTATTGGAAAAGAACGAGTTTTGGACAACTACCTTTCATTCTTGCCAAACTCTTTGCAGACCCCCGTGCAAGCTTTAGAACAAGATTTTGGATGTTTTCTTTCCTGGCAGAGTTTCTCCTTGCAAGATATGGTGGAAAAGCTTTTTGCTGAGTGTAGAGCGGCAAGACACGCAGAAGACGCAGATACGCAGCTCTCCGAAGCTAAGTGCCGGTCCCGGGCTTCTTTCGGCACAAACCGCTCTCAGGAGCTCCCTGCGCTCGCCACAATGCTCTGTGTGCGAAGAAGCCGCTTCTTCGCCTCCGGGAGAATCGGCGAGCGGCAGCTTCCCAAAGGTGAAGATGCAAGCTGCAGCACACAGGCACAGTGTGGGCAGCCTTCAGACTTAGAGAAAACAGTACTTTACCACTCTCCTGCCTTTTCCATGGTTATTCTATTGGAAAAGAACGAGTTTTGGACAACTACCTTTCATTCTTGCCAAACTCTTTGCAGACCCGCGTGCAAGCTTTAGAACAAGATTTTGGATGTTTTCTTTCCTGGCAGAGTTTCTCCTTGCAAGATATGGTGGAAAAGCTTTTGGCTGAGTGTAGAGCGGCAAGACACGCAGAAGACGCAGATACGCAGCTCTCCGAAGCTAAGTGCCGGTCCCGGGCTTCTTTCGGCACAAACCGCTCTCAGGAGCTCCCTGCGCTCGCCACAATGCTCTGTGTGCGAAGAAGCCGCTTCTTCGCCTCCGGGAGAATCGGCGAGCGGCAGCTTCCCAAAGGCGAAGATGCAAGCTGCAGCACACAGGCACAGTGTGGGCAGCCTTCAGACTTAGAGAAAACAGTACTTTACCACTCTCCTGCCTTTTCCATGGTTATTCTATTGGAAAAGAACGAGTTTTGGACAACTACCTTTCATTCTTGCCAAACGCTCTGCAGACCCCCGTGCAAGCTTTAGAACAAGATTTTGGATGTTTTCTTTCCTGGCAGAGTTTCTCCTTGCAAGATATGGTGGAAAAGCTTTTTGCTGAGTGTAGAGCGGCAAGACACGCAGAAGACGCAGATACGCAGCTCTCCGAAGCTAAGTGCCGGTCCCGGGCTTCTTTCGGCACAAACCGCTCTCAGGAGCTCCCTGCGCTCGCCACAATGCTCTGTGTGCGAAGAAGCCGCTTCTTCGCCTCCGGGAGAATCGGCGAGCGGCAGCTTGCCAAAGGCGAAGATGCAAGCTGCAGCACACAGGCACAGTGTGGGCAGCCTTCAGACTTAGAGAAAACAGTACTTTACCACTCTCCTGCCTTTTCCATGGTTATTCTATTGGAAAAGAACGAGTTTTGGACAACTACCTTTCATTCTTGCCAAACTCTTTGCAGACCCCCGTGCAAGCTTTAGAACAAGATTTTGGATGTTTTCTTTCCTGGCAGAGTTTCTCCTTGCAAGATATGGTGGAAAAGCTTTTTGCTGAGTGTAGAGCGGCAAGACACGCAGAAGACGCAGATACGCAGCTCTCCGAAGCTAAGTGCCGGTCCCGGGCTTCTTTCGGCACAAACCGCTCTCAGGAGCTCCCTGCGCTCGCCACAATGCTCTGTGTGCGAAGAAGCCGTTTCTTCGCCTCCGGGAGAATCGGCGAGCGGCAGCTTCCCAAAGGCGAAGATGCAAGCTGCAGCACACAGGCACAGTGTGGGCAGCCTTCAGACTTAGAGAAAACAGTACTTTACCACTCTCCTGCCTTTTCCATGGTTATTCTATTGGAAAAGAACGAGTTTTGGACAACTACCTTTCATTCTTGCCAAACTCTTTGCAGACCCCCGTGCAAGCTTTAGAACAAGATTTTGGATGTTTTCTTTCCTGGCAGAGTTTCTCCTTGCAAGATATGCTGGAAAAGCTTTTTGCTGAGTGTAGAGCGGCAAGACACGCAGAAGACGCAGATACGCAGCTCTCCGAAGCTAAGTGCCGGTCCCGGGCTTCTTTCGGCACAAACCGCTCTCAGGAGCTCCCTGCGCTCGCCACAATGCTCTGTGTGCGAAGAAGCCGCTTCTTCGCCTCCGGGAGAATCGGCGAGCGGCAGCTTGCCAAAGGCGAAGATGCAAGCTGCAGCACACAGGCACAGTGTGGGCAGCCTTCAGACTTAGAGAAAACAGTACTTTACCACTCTCCTGCCTTTTCCATGGTTATTCTATTGGAAAAGAACGAGTTTTGGACAACTACCTTTCATTCTTGCCAAACGCTTTGCAGACCCCCGTGCAAGCTTTAGAACAAGATTTTGGATGTTTTCTTTCCTGGCAGAGTTTCTCCTTGCAAGATATGGTGGAAAAGCTTTTGGCTGAGTGTAGAGCGGCAAGACACGCAGAAGACGCAGATACGCAGCTCTCCGAAGCTAAGTGCCGGTCCCGGGCTTCTTTCGGCACAAACCGCTCTCAGGAGCTCCCTGCGCTCGCCACAATGCTCTGTGTGTGAAGAAGCCGCTTCTTCGCCTCCGGGAGAATCGGCGAGCGGCAGCTTCCCAAAGGCGAAGATGCAAGCTGCAGCACACAGGCACAGTGTGGGCAGCCTTCAGACTTAGAGAAAACAGTACTTTACCACTCTCCTGCCTTATCCATGGTTATTCTATTGGAAAAGAACGAGTTTTGGACAACTACCTTTCATTCTTGCCAAACTCTTTGCAGACCCCCGTGCAAGCTTTAGAACAAGATTTTGGATGTTTTCTTTCCTGGCAGAGTTTCTCCTTGCAAGATATGGTGGAAAAGCTTTTTGCTGAGTGTAGAGCGGCAAGACACGCAGAAGACGCAGATACGCAGCTCTCCGAAGCTAAGTGCCGGTCCCGGGCTTCTTTCGGCACAAACCGCTCTCAGGAGCTCCCTGCGCTCGCCACAATGCTCTGTGTGCGAAGAAGCCGCTTCTTCGCCTCCGGGAGAATCGGCGAGCGGCAGCTTCCCAAAGGCGAAGATGCAAGCTGCAGCACACAGGCACAGTGTGGGCAGCCTTCAGACTTAGAGAAAACAGTACTTTACCACTCTCCTGCCTTTTCCATGGTTATTCTATTGGAAAAGAACGAGTTTTGGACAACTACCTTTCATTCTTGCCAAACTCTTTGCAGACCCCCGTGCAAGCTTTAGAACAAGATTTTGGATGTTTTCTTTCCTGGCAGAGTTTCTCCTTGCAAGATATGGTGGAAAAGCTTTTTGCTGAGTGTAGATCGGCAAGACACGCAGAAGACGCAGATACGCAGCTCTCCGAAGCTAAGTGCCGGTCCCGGGCTTCTTTCGGCACAAACCGCTCTCAGGAGCTCCCTGCGCTCGCCACAATGCTCTGTGTGCGAAGAAGCCGCTTCTTCGCCTCCGGGAGAATCGGCGAGCGGCAGCTTGCCAAAGGCGAAGATGCAAGCTGCAGCACACAGGCACAGTGTGGGCAGCCTTCAGACTTAGAGAAAACAGTACTTTACCACTCTCCTGCCTTATCCATGGTTATTCTATTGGAAAAGAACGAGTTTTGGACCACTACCTTTCATTCTTGCCAAACTCTTTGCAGACCCCCGTGCAAGCTTTAGAACAAGATTTTGGATGTTTTCTTCCCTGGCAGAGTTTCTCCTTGCAAGATATGGTGGAAAAGCTTTTTGCTGAGTGTTGAGCGGCAAGACACGCAGAAGACGCAGATACGCAGCTCTCCGAAGCTAAGTGCCGGTCCCGGGCTTCTTTCGGCACAAACCGCTCTCAGGAGCTCCCTGCGCTCGCCACAATGCTCTGTGTGCGAAGAAGCCGCTTCTTCGCCTGCGGGAGAATCGGCGAGCGGCAGCTTCCCAAAGGCGAAGATGCAAGCTGCAGCACACAGGCACAGTGTGGGCAGCCTTCAGACTTTGAGAAAACAGTACTTTACCACTCTCCTGCCTTTTCCATGGTTATTCTCTTGGAAAAGAACGAGTTTTGGACAACTACCTTTCATTCTTGCCAAACTCTTTGCAGACCCCCGTGCAAGCTTTAGAACAAGATTTTGGATGTTTTCTTTCCTGGCAGAGTTTCTCCTTGCAAGATATGGTGGAAAAGCTTTTTGCTGAGTGTTGAGCGGCAAGACACGCAGAAGACGCAGATACGCAGCTCTCCGAAGCTAAGTGCCGGTCCCGGGCTTCTTTCGGCACAAACCGCTCTCAGGAGCTCCCTGCGCTCGCCACAATGCTCTGTGTGTGAAGAAGCCGCTTCTTCGCCTCCGGGAGAATCGGCGAGCGGCAGCTTCCCAAAGGCGAAGATGCAAGCTGCAGCACACAGGCACAGTGTGGGCAGCCTTCAGACTTAGAGAAAACAGTACTTTACCACTCTCCTGCCTTATCCATGGTTATTCTATTGGAAAAGAACGAGTTTTGGACAACTACCTTTCATTCTTGCCAAACTCTTTGCAGACCCCCGTGCAAGCTTTAGAACAAGATTTTGGATGTTTTCTTTCCTGGCAGAGTTTCTCCTTGCAAGATATGGTGGAAAAGCTTTTTGCTGAGTGTAGAGCGGCAAGACACGCAGAAGACGCAGATACGCAGCTCTCCGAAGCTAAGTGCCGGTCCCGGGCTTCTTTCGGCACAAACCGCTCTCAGGAGCTCCCTGCGCTCGTCACAATGCTCTGTGTGCGAAGAAGCCGCTTCTTCGCCTCCGGGAGAATCGGCGAGCGGCAGCTTGCCAAAGGCGAAGATGCAAGCTGCAGCACACAGGCACAGTGTGGGCAGCCTTCAGACTTAGAGAAAACAGTACTTTACCACTCTCCTGCCTTTTCCATGGTTATTCTATTGGAAAAGAACGAGTTTTGGACAACTACCTTTCATTCTTGCCAAACTCTTTGCAGACCCCCGTGCAAGCTTTAGAACAAGATTTTGGATGTTTTCTTTCCTGGCAGAGTTTCTCCTTGCAAGATATGGTGGAAAAGCTTTTGGCTGAGTGTAGAGCGGCAAGACACGCAGAAGACGCAGATACGCAGCTCTCCGAAGCTAAGTGCCGGTCCCGGGCTTCTTTCGGCACAAACCGCTCTCAGGAGCTCCCTGCGCTCGCCACAATGCTCTGTGTGCGAAGAAGCCGCTTCTTCGCCTCCGGGAGAATCGGCGAGCGGCAGCTTGCCAAAGGCGAAGATGCAAGCTGCAGCACACAGGCACAGTGTGGGCAGCATTCAGACTTAGAGAAAACAGTACTTTACCACTCTCCTGCCTTATCCATGGTTATTCTATTGGAAAAGAACGAGTTTTGGACAACTACCTTTCATTCTTGCCAAACTCTTTGCAGACCCCCGTGCAAGCTTTAGAACAAGATTTTGGATGTTTTCTTTCCTGGCAGAGTTTCTCCTTGCAAGATATGGTGGAAAAGCTTTTTGCTGAGTGTAGAGCGGCAAGACACGCAGAAGACGCAGATACGCAGCTCTCCGAAGCTAAGTGCCGGTCCCGGGCTTCTTTCGGCACAAACCGCTCTCAGGAGCTCCCTGCGCTCGCCACAATGCTCTGTGTGCGAAGAAGCCGCTTCTTCGCCTCCGGGAGAATCGGCGAGCGGCAGCTTCCCAAAGGCGAAGATGCAAGCTGCAGCACACAGGCACAGTGTGGGCAGCCTTCAGACTTAGAGAAAACAGTACTTTACCACTCTCCTGCCTTTTCCATGGTTATTCTATTGGAAAAGAACGAGTTTTGGACAACTACCTTTCATTCTTGCCAAACTCTTTGCAGACCCCCGTGCAAGCTTTAGAACAAGATTTTGGATGTTTTCTTTCCTGGCAGAGTTTCTCCTTGCAAGATATGGTGGAAAAGCTTTTGGCTGAGTGTAGAGCGGCAAGACACGCAGAAGACGCAGATACGCAGCTCTCCGAAGCTAAGTGCCGGTCCCGGGCTTCTTTCGGCACAAACCGCTCTCAGGAGCTCCCTGCGCTCGCCACAATGCTCTGTGTGCGAAGAAGCCGCTTCTTCGCCTCCGGGAGAATCGGCGAGCGGCAGCTTGCCAAAGGCGAAGATGCAAGCTGCAGCACACAGGCACAGTGTGGGCAGCATTCAGACTTAGAGAAAACAGTACTTTACCACTCTCCTGCCTTTTCCATGGTTATTCTATTGGAAAAGAACGAGTTTTGGACAACTACCTTTCATTCTTGCCAAACTCTTTGCAGACCCGCGTGCAAGCTTTAGAACAAGATTTTGGATGTTTTCTTTCCTGGCAGAGTTTCTCCTTGCAAGATATGGTGGAAAAGCTTTTTGCTGAGTGTAGAGCGGCAAGACACGCAGAAGACGCAGATACGCAGCTCTCCGAAGCTAAGTGCCGGTCCCGGGCTTCTTTCGGCACAAACCGCTCTCAGGAGCTCCCTGCGCTCGCCACAATGCTCTGTGTGCGAAGAAGCCGCTTCTTCGCCTCCGGGAGAATCGGTGAGCGGCAGCTTCCCAAAGGCGAAGATGCAAGCTGCAGCACACAGGCACAGTGTGGGCAGCCTTCAGACTTAGAGAAAACAGTACTTTACCACTCTCCTGCCTTTTCCATGGTTATTCTATTGGAAAAGAACGAGTTTTGGACAACTACCTTTCATTCTTGCCAAACTCTTTGCAGACCCCCGTGCAAGCTTTAGAACAAGATTTTGGATGTTTTCTTTCCTGGCAGAGTTTCTCCTTGCAAGATATGGTGGAAAAGCTTTTTGCTGAGTGTAGAGCGGCAAGACACGCAGAAGACGCAGATACGCAGCTCTCCGAAGCTAAGTGCCGGTCCCGGGCTTCTTTCGGCACAAACCGCTCTCAGGAGCTCCCTGCGCTCGCCACAATGCTCTGTGTGCGAAGAAGCCGCTTCTTCGCCTCCGGGAGAATCGGCGAGCGGCAGCTTGCCAAAGGCGAAGATGCAAGCTGCAGCACACAGGCACAGTGTGGGCAGCCTTCAGACTTAGAGAAAACAGTACTTTACCACTCTCCTGCCTTTTCCATGGTTATTCTATTGGAAAAGAACGAGTTTTGGACAACTACCTTTCATTCTTGCCAAACGCTTTGCAGACCCCCGTGCAAGCTTTAGAACAAGATTTTGGATGTTTTCTTTCCTGGCAGAGTTTCTCCTTGCAAGATATGGTGGAAAAGCTTTTGGCTGAGTGTAGAGCGGCAAGACACGCAGAAGACGCAGATACGCAGCTCTCCGAAGCTAAGTGCCGGTCCCGGGCTTCTTTCGGCACAAACCGCTCTCAGGAGCTCCCTGCGCTCGCCACAATGCTCTGTGTGTGAAGAAGCCGCTTCTTCGCCTCCGGGAGAATCGGCGAGCGGCAGCTTCCCAAAGGCGAAGATGCAAGCTGCAGCACACAGGCACAGTGTGGGCAGCCTTCAGACTTAGAGAAAACAGTACTTTACCACTCTCCTGCCTTATCCATGGTTATTCTATTGGAAAAGAACGAGTTTTGGACAACTACCTTTCATTCTTGCCAAACTCTTTGCAGACCCCCGTGCAAGCTTTAGAACAAGATTTTGGATGTTTTCTTTCCTGGCAGAGTTTCTCCTTGCAAGATATGGTGGAAAAGCTTTTTGCTGAGTGTAGAGCGGCAAGACACGCAGAAGACGCAGATACGCAGCTCTCCGAAGCTAAGTGCCGGTCCCGGGCTTCTTTCGGCACAAACCGCTCTCAGGAGCTCCCTGCGCTCGCCACAATGCTCTGTGTGCGAAGAAGCCGCTTCTTCGCCTCCGGGAGAATCGGCGAGCGGCAGCTTCCCAAAGGCGAAGATGCAAGCTGCAGCACACAGGCACAGTGTGGGCAGCCTTCAGACTTAGAGAAAACAGTACTTTACCACTCTCCTGCCTTTTCCATGGTTATTCTATTGGAAAAGAACGAGTTTTGGACAACTACCTTTCATTCTTGCCAAACTCTTTGCAGACCCCCGTGCAAGCTTTAGAACAAGATTTTGGATGTTTTCTTTCCTGGCAGAGTTTCTCCTTGCAAGATATGGTGGAAAAGCTTTTTGCTGAGTGTAGATCGGCAAGACACGCAGAAGACGCAGATACGCAGCTCTCCGAAGCTAAGTGCCGGTCCCGGGCTTCTTTCGGCACAAACCGCTCTCAGGAGCTCCCTGCGCTCGCCACAATGCTCTGTGTGCGAAGAAGCCGCTTCTTCGCCTCCGGGAGAATCGGCGAGCGGCAGCTTGCCAAAGGCGAAGATGCAAGCTGCAGCACACAGGCACAGTGTGGGCAGCCTTCAGACTTAGAGAAAACAGTACTTTACCACTCTCCTGCCTTATCCATGGTTATTCTATTGGAAAAGAACGAGTTTTGGACCACTACCTTTCATTCTTGCCAAACTCTTTGCAGACCCCCGTGCAAGCTTTAGAACAAGATTTTGGATGTTTTCTTCCCTGGCAGAGTTTCTCCTTGCAAGATATGGTGGAAAAGCTTTTTGCTGAGTGTTGAGCGGCAAGACACGCAGAAGACGCAGATACGCAGCTCTCCGAAGCTAAGTGCCAGTCCCGGGCTTCTTTCGGCACAAACCGCTCTCAGGAGCTCCCTGCGCTCGCCACAATGCTCTGTGTGCGAAGAAGCCGCTTCTTCGCCTGCGGGAGAATCGGCGAGCGGCAGCTTCCCAAAGGCGAAGATGCAAGCTGCAGCACACAGGCACAGTGTGGGCAGCCTTCAGACTTTGAGAAAACAGTACTTGACCACTCTCCTGCCTTTTCCATGGTTATTCTCTTGGAAAAGAACGAGTTTTGGACAACTACCTTTCATTCTTGCCAAACTCTTTGCAGACCCCCGTGCAAGCTTTAGAACAAGATTTTGGATGTTTTCTTTCCTGGCAGAGTTTCTCCTTGCAAGATATGGTGGAAAAGCTTTTTGCTGAGTGTTGAGCGGCAAGACACGCAGAAGACGCAGATACGCAGCTCTCCGAAGCTAAGTGCCGGTCCCGGGCTTCTTTCGGCACAAACCGCTCTCAGGAGCTCCCTGCGCTCGCCACAATGCTCTGTGTGCGAAGAAGCCGCTTCTTCGCCTCCGGGAGAATCGGCGAGCGGCAGCTTCCCAAAGGCGAAGATGCAAGCTGCAGCACACAGGCACAGTGTGGGCAGCCTTCAGACTTAGAGAAAACAGTACTTTACCACTCTCCTGCCTTATCCATGGTTATTCTATTGGAAAAGAACGAGTTTTGGACAACTACCTTTCATTCTTGCCAAACTCTTTGCAGACCCCCGTGCAAGCTTTAGAACAAGATTTTGGATGTTTTCTTTCCTGGCAGAGTTTCTCCTTGCAAGATATGGTGGAAAAGCTTTTTGCTGAGTGTAGAGCGGCAAGACACGCAGAAGACGCAGATACGCAGCTCTCCGAAGCTAAGTGCCGGTCCCGGGCTTCTTTCGGCACAAACCGCTCTCAGGAGCTCCCTGCGCTCGCCACAATGCTCTGTGTGCGAAGAAGCCGCTTCTTCGCCTCCGGGAGAATCGGCGAGCGGCAGCTTGCCAAAGGCGAAGATGCAAGCTGCAGCACACAGGCACAGTGTGGGCAGCCTTCAGACTTAGAGAAAACAGTACTTTACCACTCTCCTGCCTTATCCATGGTTATTCTATTGGAAAAGAACGAGTTTTGGACCACTACCTTTCATTCTTGCCAAACTCTTTGCAGACCCCCGTGCAAGCTTTAGAACAAGATTTTGGATGTTTTCTTCCCTGGCAGAGTTTCTCCTTGCAAGATATGGTGGAAAAGCTTTTTGCTGAGTGTTGAGCGGCAAGACACGCAGAAGACGCAGATACGCAGCTCTCCGAAGCTAAGTGCCAGTCCCGGGCTTCTTTCGGCACAAACCGCTCTCAGGAGCTCCCTGCGCTCGCCACAATGCTCTGTGTGCGAAGAAGCCGCTTCTTCGCCTGCGGGAGAATCGGCGAGCGGCAGCTTCCCAAAGGCGAAGATGCAAGCTGCAGCACACAGGCACAGTGTGGGCAGCCTTCAGACTTTGAGAAAACAGTACTTGACCACTCTCCTGCCTTTTCCATGGTTATTCTCTTGGAAAAGAACGAGTTTTGGACAACTACCTTTCATTCTTGCCAAACTCTTTGCAGACCCCCGTGCAAGCTTTAGAACAAGATTTTGGATGTTTTCTTTCCTGGCAGAGTTTCTCCTTGCAAGATATGGTGGAAAAGCTTTTTGCTGAGTGTTGAGCGGCAAGACACGCAGAAGACGCAGATACGCAGCTCTCCGAAGCTAAGTGCCGGTCCCGGGCTTCTTTCGGCACAAACCGCTCTCAGGAGCTCCCTGCGCTCGCCACAATGCTCTGTGTGCGAAGAAGCCGCTTCTTCGCCTCCGGGAGAATCGGCGAGCGGCAGCTTCCCAAAGGCGAAGATGCAAGCTGCAGCACACAGGCACAGTGTGGGCAGCCTTCAGACTTAGAGAAAACAGTACTTTACCACTCTCCTGCCTTATCCATGGTTATTCTATTGGAAAAGAACGAGTTTTGGACAACTACCTTTCATTCTTGCCAAACTCTTTGCAGACCCCCGTGCAAGCTTTAGAACAAGATTTTGGATGTTTTCTTTCCTGGCAGAGTTTCTCCTTGCAAGATATGGTGGAAAAGCTTTTTGCTGAGTGTAGAGCGGCAAGACACGCAGAAGACGCAGATACGCAGCTCTCCGAAGCTAAGTGCCGGTCCCGGGCTTCTTTCGGCACAAACCGCTCTCAGGAGCTCCCTGCGCTCGCCACAATGCTCTGTGTGCGAAGAAGCCGCTTCTTCGCCTCCGGGAGAATCGGCGAGCGGCAGCTTGCCAAAGGCGAAGATGCAAGCTGCAGCACACAGGCACAGTGTGGGCAGCCTTCAGACTTAGAGAAAACAGTACTTTACCACTCTCCTGCCTTTTCCATGGTTATTCTATTGGAAAAGAACGAGTTTTGGACAACTACCTTTCATTCTTGCCAAACTCTTTGCAGACCCCCGTGCAAGCTTTAGAACAAGATTTTGGATGTTTTCTTTCCTGGCAGAGTTTCTCCTTGCAAGATATGGTGGAAAAGCTTTTGGCTGAGTGTAGAGCGGCAAGACACGCAGAAGACGCAGATACGCAGCTCTCCGAAGCTAAGTGCCGGTCCCGGGCTTCTTTCGGCACAAACCGCTCTCAGGAGCTCCCTGCGCTCGCCACAATGCTCTGTGTGCGAAGAAGCCGCTTCTTCGCCTCCGGGAGAATCGGCGAGCGGCAGCTTGCCAAAGGCGAAGATGCAAGCTGCAGCACACAGGCACAGTGTGGGCAGCATTCAGACTTAGAGAAAACAGTACTTTACCACTCTCCTGCCTTATCCATGGTTATTCTATTGGAAAAGAACGAGTTTTGGACAACTACCTTTCATTCTTGCCAAACTCTTTGCAGACCCCCGTGCAAGCTTTAGAACAAGATTTTGGATGTTTTCTTTCCTGGCAGAGTTTCTCCTTGCAAGATATGGTGGAAAAGCTTTTTGCTGAGTGTAGAGCGGCAAGACACGCAGAAGACGCAGATACGCAGCTCTCCGAAGCTAAGTGCCGGTCCCGGGCTTCTTTCGGCACAAACCGCTCTCAGGAGCTCCCTGCGCTCGCCACAATGCTCTGTGTGCGAAGAAGCCGCTTCTTCGCCTCCGGGAGAATCGGCGAGCGGCAGCTTGCCAAAGGCGAAGATGCAAGCTGCAGCACACAGGCACAGTGTGGGCAGCATTCAGACTTAGAGAAAACAGTACTTTACCACTCTCCTGCCTTTTCCATGGTTATTCTATTGGAAAAGAACGAGTTTTGGACAACTACCTTTCATTCTTGCCAAACTCTTTGCAGACCCGCGTGCAAGCTTTAGAACAAGATTTTGGATGTTTTCTTTCCTGGCAGAGTTTCTCCTTGCAAGATATGGTGGAAAAGCTTTTTGCTGAGTGTAGAGCGGCAAGACACGCAGAAGACGCAGATACGCAGCTCTCCGAAGCTAAGTGCCGGTCCCGGGCTTCTTTCGGCACAAACCGCTCTCAGGAGCTCCCTGCGCTCGCCACAATGCTCTGTGTGCGAAGAAGCCGCTTCTTCGCCTCCGGGAGAATCGGTGAGCGGCAGCTTCCCAAAGGCGAAGATGCAAGCTGCAGCACACAGGCACAGTGTGGGCAGCCTTCAGACTTAGAGAAAACAGTACTTTACCACTCTCCTGCCTTTTCCATGGTTATTCTATTGGAAAAGAACGAGTTTTGGACAACTACCTTTCATTCTTGCCAAACTCTTTGCAGACCCCCGTGCAAGCTTTAGAACAAGATTTTGGATGTTTTCTTTCCTGGCAGAGTTTCTCCTTGCAAGATATGGTGGAAAAGCTTTTTGCTGAGTGTAGAGCGGCAAGACACGCAGAAGACGCAGATACGCAGCTCTCCGAAGCTAAGTGCCGGTCCCGGGCTTCTTTCGGCACAAACCGCTCTCAGGAGCTCCCTGCGCTCGCCACAATGCTCTGTGTGCGAAGAAGCCGCTTCTTCGCCTCCGGGAGAATCGGCGAGCGGCAGCTTCCCAAAGGCGAAGATGCAAGCTGCAGCACACAGGCACAGTGTGGGCAGCCTTCAGACTTAGAGAAAACAGTACTTTACCACTCTCCTGCCTTTTCCATGGTTATTCTATTGGAAAAGAACGAGTTTTGGACAACTACCTTTCATTCTTGCCAAACGCTTTGCAGACCCCCGTGCAAGCTTTAGAACAAGATTTTGGATGTTTTCTTTCCTGGCAGAGTTTCTCCTTGCAAGATATGGTGGAAAAGCTTTTGGCTGAGTGTAGAGCGGCAAGACACGCAGAAGACGCAGATACGCAGCTCTCCGAAGCTAAGTGCCGGTCCCGGGCTTCTTTCGGCACAAACCGCTCTCAGGAGCTCCCTGCGCTCGCCACAATGCTCTGTGTGTGAAGAAGCCGCTTCTTCGCCTCCGGGAGAATCGGCGAGCGGCAGCTTCCCAAAGGCGAAGATGCAAGCTGCAGCACACAGGCACAGTGTGGGCAGCCTTCAGACTTAGAGAAAACAGTACTTTACCACTCTCCTGCCTTATCCATGGTTATTCTATTGGAAAAGAACGAGTTTTGGACAACTACCTTTCATTCTTGCCAAACTCTTTGCAGACCCGCGTGCAAGCTTTAGAACAAGATTTTGGATGTTTTCTTTCCTGGCAGAGTTTCTCCTTGCAAGATATGGTGGAAAAGCTTTTTGCTGA
Organism: Molothrus aeneus; assembly: GCF_037042795.1. Classification (NCBI taxonomy): domain Eukaryota; kingdom Metazoa; phylum Chordata; class Aves; order Passeriformes; family Icteridae; genus Molothrus; species Molothrus aeneus. The sequence continues at coordinate 75,540 of NW_027098933.1, read as the reverse complement.
GTGTAGAGCGGCAAGACACGCAGAAGACGCAGATACGCAGCTCTCCGAAGCTAAGTGCCGGTCCCGGGCTTCTTTCGGCACAAACCGCTCTCAGGAGCTCCCTGCGCTCGCCACAATGCTCTGTGTGCGAAGAAGCCGCTTCTTCGCCTCCGGGAGAATCGGCGAGCGGCAGCTTCCCAAAGGCGAAGATGCAAGCTGCAGCACACAGGCACAGTGTGGGCAGCCTTCAGACTTAGAGAAAACAGTACTTTACCACTCTCCTGCCTTTTCCATGGTTATTCTATTGGAAAAGAACGAGTTTTGGACAACTACCTTTCATTCTTGCCAAACTCTTTGCAGACCCCCGTGCAAGCTTTAGAACAAGATTTTGGATGTTTTCTTTCCTGGCAGAGTTTCTCCTTGCAAGATATGGTGGAAAAGCTTTTTGCTGAGTGTAGATCGGCAAGACACGCAGAAGACGCAGATACGCAGCTCTCCGAAGCTAAGTGCCGGTCCCGGGCTTCTTTCGGCACAAACCGCTCTCAGGAGCTCCCTGCGCTCGCCACAATGCTCTGTGTGCGAAGAAGCCGCTTCTTCGCCTCCGGGAGAATCGGCGAGCGGCAGCTTGCCAAAGGCGAAGATGCAAGCTGCAGCACACAGGCACAGTGTGGGCAGCCTTCAGACTTAGAGAAAACAGTACTTTACCACTCTCCTGCCTTATCCATGGTTATTCTATTGGAAAAGAAGGAGTTTTGGACCACTACCTTTCATTCTTGCCAAACTCTTTGCAGACCCCCGTGCAAGCTTTAGAACAAGATTTTGGATGTTTTCTTCCCTGGCAGAGTTTCTCCTTGCAAGATATGGTGGAAAAGCTTTTTGCTGAGTGTTGAGCGGCAAGACACGCAGAAGACGCAGATACGCAGCTCTCCGAAGCTAAGTGCCAGTCCCGGGCTTCTTTCGGCACAAACCGCTCTCAGGAGCTCCCTGCGCTCGCCACAATGCTCTGTGTGCGAAGAAGCCGCTTCTTCGCCTGCGGGAGAATCGGCGAGCGGCAGCTTCCCAAAGGCGAAGATGCAAGCTGCAGCACACAGGCACAGTGTGGGCAGCCTTCAGACTTTGAGAAAACAGTACTTTACCACTCTCCTGCCTTTTCCATGGTTATTCTCTTGGAAAAGAACGAGTTTTGGACAACTACCTTTCATTCTTGCCAAACTCTTTGCAGACCCCCGTGCAAGCTTTAGAACAAGATTTTGGATGTTTTCTTTCCTGGCAGAGTTTCTCCTTGCAAGATATGGTGGAAAAGCTTTTTGCTGAGTGTTGAGCGGCAAGACACGCAGAAGACGCAGATACGCAGCTCTCCGAAGCTAAGTGCCGGTCCCGGGCTTCTTTCGGCACAAACCGCTCTCAGGAGCTCCCTGCGCTCGCCACAATGCTCTGTGTGCGAAGAAGCCGCTTCTTCGCCTCCGGGAGAATCGGCGAGCGGCAGCTTCCCAAAGGCGAAGATGCAAGCTGCAGCACACAGGCACAGTGTGGGCAGCCTTCAGACTTAGAGAAAACAGTACTTTACCACTCTCCTGCCTTATCCATGGTTATTCTATTGGAAAAGAACGAGTTTTGGACAACTACCTTTCATTCTTGCCAAACTCTTTGCAGACCCCCGTGCAAGCTTTAGAACAAGATTTTGGATGTTTTCTTTCCTGGCAGAGTTTCTCCTTGCAAGATATGGTGGAAAAGCTTTTTGCTGAGTGTAGAGCGGCAAGACACGCAGAAGACGCAGATACGCAGCTCTCCGAAGCTAAGTGCCGGTCCCGGGCTTCTTTCGGCACAAACCGCTCTCAGGAGCTCCCTGCGCTCGCCACAATGCTCTGTGTGCGAAGAAGCCGCTTCTTCGCCTCCGGGAGAATCGGCGAGCGGCAGCTTGCCAAAGGCGAAGATGCAAGCTGCAGCACACAGGCACAGTGTGGGCAGCCTTCAGACTTAGAGAAAACAGTACTTTACCACTCTCCTGCCTTTTCCATGGTTATTCTATTGGAAAAGAACGAGTTTTGGACAACTACCTTTCATTCTTGCCAAACTCTTTGCAGACCCCCGTGCAAGCTTTAGAACAAGATTTTGGATGTTTTCTTTCCTGGCAGAGTTTCTCCTTGCAAGATATGGTGGAAAAGCTTTTGGCTGAGTGTAGAGCGGCAAGACACGCAGAAGACGCAGATACGCAGCTCTCCGAAGCTAAGTGCCGGTCCCGGGCTTCTTTCGGCACAAACCGCTCTCAGGAGCTCCCTGCGCTCGCCACAATGCTCTGTGTGCGAAGAAGCCGCTTCTTCGCCTCCGGGAGAATCGGCGAGCGGCAGCTTGCCAAAGGCGAAGATGCAAGCTGCAGCACACAGGCACAGTGTGGGCAGCATTCAGACTTAGAGAAAACAGTACTTTACCACTCTCCTGCCTTATCCATGGTTATTCTATTGGAAAAGAACGAGTTTTGGACAACTACCTTTCATTCTTGCCAAACTCTTTGCAGACCCCCGTGCAAGCTTTAGAACAAGATTTTGGATGTTTTCTTTCCTGGCAGAGTTTCTCCTTGCAAGATATGGTGGAAAAGCTTTTTGCTGAGTGTAGAGCGGCAAGACACGCAGAAGACGCAGATACGCAGCTCTCCGAAGCTAAGTGCCGGTCCCGGGCTTCTTTCGGCACAAACCGCTCTCAGGAGCTCCCTGCGCTCGCCACAATGCTCTGTGTGCGAAGAAGCCGCTTCTTCGCCTGCGGGAGAATCGGCGAGCGGCAGCTTGCCAAAGGCGAAGATGCAAGCTGCAGCACACAGGCACAGTGTGGGCAGCCTTCAGACTTAGAGAAAACAGTACTTTACCACTCTCCTGCCTTTTCCATGGTTATTCTATTGGAAAAGAACGAGTTTTGGACAACTACCTTTCATTCTTGCCAAACTCTTTGCAGACCCCCGTGCAAGCTTTAGAACAAGATTTTGGATGTTTTCTTTCCTGGCAGAGTTTCTCCTTGCAAGATATGGTGGAAAAGCTTTTGGCTGAGTGTAGAGCGGCAAGACACGCAGAAGACGCAGATACGCAGCTCTCCGAAGCTAAGTGCCGGTCCCGGGCTTCTTTCGGCACAAACCGCTCTCAGGAGCTCCCTGCGCTCGCCACAATGCTCTGTGTGCGAAGAAGCCGCTTCTTCGCCTCCGGGAGAATCGGCGAGCGGCAGCTTGCCAAAGGCGAAGATGCAAGCTGCAGCACACAGGCACAGTGTGGGCAGCATTCAGACTTAGAGAAAACAGTACTTTACCACTCTCCTGCCTTTTCCATGGTTATTCTATTGGAAAAGAACGAGTTTTGGACAACTACCTTTCATTCTTGCCAAACTCTTTGCAGACCCCCGTGCAAGCTTTAGAACAAGATTTTGGATGTTTTCTTTCCTGGCAGAGTTTCTCCTTGCAAGATATGGTGGAAAAGCTTTTTGCTGAGTGTAGAGCGGCAAGACACGCAGAAGACGCAGATACGCAGCTCTCCGAAGCTAAGTGCCGGTCCCGGGCTTCTTTCGGCACAAACCGCTCTCAGGAGCTCCCTGCGCTCGCCACAATGCTCTGTGTGCGAAGAAGCCGCTTCTTCGCCTCCGGGAGAATCGGTGAGCGGCAGCTTCCCAAAGGCGAAGATGCAAGCTGCAGCACACAGGCACAGTGTGGGCAGCCTTCAGACTTAGAGAAAACAGTACTTTACCACTCTCCTGCCTTTTCCATGGTTATTCTATTGGAAAAGAACGAGTTTTGGACAACTACCTTTCATTCTTGCCAAACTCTTTGCAGACCCCCGTGCAAGCTTTAGAACAAGATTTTGGATGTTTTCTTTCCTGGCAGAGTTTCTCCTTGCAAGATATGGTGGAAAAGCTTTTTGCTGAGTGTAGAGCGGCAAGACACGCAGAAGACGCAGATACGCAGCTCTCCGAAGCTAAGTGCTGGTCCCGGGCTTCTTTCGGCACAAACCGCTCTCAGGAGCTCCCTGCGCTCGCCACAATGCTCTGTGTGCGAAGAAGCCGCTTCTTCGCCTCCGGGAGAATCGGCAAGCGGCAGCTTCCCAAAGGCGAAGATGCAAGCTGCAGCACACAGGCACAGTGTGGGCAGCCTTCAGACTTAGAGAAAACAGTACTTTACCACTCTCCTGCCTTTTCCATGGTTATTCTATTGGAAAAGAACGAGTTTTGGACAACTACCTTTCATTCTTGCCAAACTCTTTGCAGACCCCCGTGCAAGCTTTAGAACAAGATTTTGGATGTTTTCTTTCCTGGCAGAGTTTCTCCTTGCAAGATATGGTGGAAAAGCTTTTTGCTGAGTGTAGAGCGGCAAGACACGCAGAAGACGCAGATACGCAGCTCTCCGAAGCTAAGTGCCGGTCCCGGGCTTCTTTCAGCACAAACCGCTCTCAGGAGCTCCCTGCGCTCGCCACAATGCTCTGTGTGCGAAGAAGCCGTTTCTTCGCCTCCGGGAGAATCGGCGAGCGGCAGCTTCCCAAAGGCGAAGATGCAAGCTGCAGCACACAGGCACAGTGTGGGCAGCCTTCAGACTTAGAGAAAACAGTACTTTACCACTCTCCTGCCTTTTCCATGGTTATTCTATTGGAAAAGAACGAGTTTTGGACAACTACCTTTCATTCTTGCCAAACTCTTTGCAGACCCCCGTGCAAGCTTTAGAACAAGATTTTGGATGTTTTCTTTCCTGGCAGAGTTTCTCCTTGCAAGATATGGTGGAAAAGCTTTTTGCTGAGTGTAGAGCGGCAAGACACGCAGAAGACGCAGATACGCAGCTCTCCGAAGCTAAGTGCCGGTCCCGGGCTTCTTTCGGCACAAACCGCTCTCAGGAGCTCCCTGCGCTCGCCACAATGCTCTGTGTGCGAAGAAGCCGCTTCTTCGCCTCCGGGAGAATCGGCGAGCGGCAGCTTCCCAAAGGCGAAGATGCAAGCTGCAGCACACAGGCACAGTGTGGGCAGCATTCAGACTTAGAGAAAACAGTACTTTACCACTCTCCTGCCTTTTCCATGGTTATTCTATTGGAAAAGAACGAGTTTTGGACAACTACCTTTCATTCTTGCCAAACTCTTTGCAGACCCCCGTGCAAGCTTTAGAACAAGATTTTGGATGTTTTCTTTCCTGGCAGAGTTTCTCCTTGCAAGATATGGTGGAAAAGCTTTTTGCTGAGTGTAGAGCGGCAAGACACGCAGAAGACGCAGATACGCAGCTCTCCGAAGCTAAGTGCCGGTCCCGGGCTTCTTTCGGCACAAACCGCTCTCAGGAGCTCCCTGCGCTCGCCACAATGCTCTGTGTGCGAAGAAGCCGCTTCTTCGCCTGCGGGAGAATCGGCGAGCGGCAGCTTGCCAAAGGCGAAGATGCAAGCTGCAGCACACAGGCACAGTGTGGGCAGCATTCAGACTTAGAGAAAACAGTACTTTACCACTCTCCTGCCTTTTCCATGGTTATTCTATTGGAAAAGAACGAGTTTTGGACAACTACCTTTCATTCTTGCCAAACTCTTTGCAGACCCCCGTGCAAGCTTTAGAACAAGATTTTGGATGTTTTCTTTCCTGGCAGAGTTTCTCCTTGCAAGATATGGTGGAAAAGCTTTTTGCTGAGTGTAGAGCGGCAAGACACGCAGAAGACGCAGATACGCAGCTCTCCGAAGCTAAGTGCCGGTCCCGGGCTTCTTTCAGCACAAACCGCTCTCAGGAGCTCCCTGCGCTCGCCACAATGCTCTGTGTGCGAAGAAGCCGTTTCTTCGCCTCCGGGAGAATCGGCGAGCGGCAGCTTCCCAAAGGCGAAGATGCAAGCTGCAGCACACAGGCACAGTGTGGGCAGCCTTCAGACTTAGAGAAAACAGTACTTTACCACTCTCCTGCCTTTTCCATGGTTATTCTATTGGAAAAGAACGAGTTTTGGACAACTACCTTTCATTCTTGCCAAACTCTTTGCAGACCCCCGTGCAAGCTTTAGAACAAGATTTTGGATGTTTTCTTTCCTGGCAGAGTTTCTCCTTGCAAGATATGCTGGAAAAGCTTTTTGCTGAGTGTAGAGCGGCAAGACACGCAGAAGACGCAGATACGCAGCTCTCCGAAGCTAAGTGCCGGTCCCGGGCTTCTTTCGGCACAAACCGCTCTCAGGAGCTCCCTGCGCTCGCCACAATGCTCTGTGTGCGAAGAAGCCGCTTCTTCGCCTCCGGGAGAATCGGCGAGCGGCAGCTTCCCAAAGGCGAAGATGCAAGCTGCAGCACACAGGCACAGTGTGGGCAGCATTCAGACTTAGAGAAAACAGTACTTTACCACTCTCCTGCCTTTTCCATGGTTATTCTATTGGAAAAGAACGAGTTTTGGACAACAACCTTTCATTCTTGCCAAACTCTTTGCAGACCTCCGTGCAAGCTTTAGAACAAGATTTTGGATGTTTTCTTTCCTGGCAGAGTTTCTCCTTGCAAGATATGGTGGAAAAGCTTTTTGCTGAGTGTAGAGCGGCAAGACACGCAGAAGACGCAGATACGCAGCTCTCCGAAGCTAAGTGCCGGTCCCGGGCTTCTTTCGGCACAAACCGCTCTCAGGAGCTCCCTGCGCTCGCCACAATGCTCTGTGTGCGAAGAAGCCGCTTCTTCGCCTCCGGGAGAATCGGCGAGCGGCAGCTTCCCAAAGGCGAAGATGCAAGCTGCAGCACACAGGCACAGTGTGGGCAGCCTTCAGACTTAGAGAAAACAGTACTTTACCACTCTCCTGCCTTATCCATGGTTATTCTCTTGGAAAAGAACGAGTTTTGGACAACTACCTTTCATTCTTGCCAAACTCTTTGCAGACCCCCGTGCAAGCTTTAGAACAAGATTTTGGATGTTTTCTTTCCTGGCAGAGTTTCTCCTTGCAAGATATGGTGGAAAAGCTTTTTGCTGAGTGTTGAGCGGCAAGACACGCAGAAGACGCAGATACGCAGCTCTCCGAAGCTAAGTGCCGGTCCCGGGCTTCTTTCGGCACAAACCGCTCTCAGGAGCTCCCTGCGCTCGCCACAATGCTCTGTGTGCGAAGAAGCCGCTTCTTCGCCTCCGGGAGAATCGGCGAGCGGCAGCTTCCCAAAGGCGAAGATGCAAGCTGCAGCACACAGGCACAGTGTGGGCAGCCTTCAGACTTAGAGAAAACAGTACTTTACCACTCTCCTGCCTTTTCCATGGTTATTCTATTGGAAAAGAACGAGTTTTGGACAACTACCTTTCATTCTTGCCAAACTCTTTGCAGACCCCCGTGCAAGCTTTAGAACAAGATTTTGGATGTTTTCTTTCCTGGCAGAGTTTCTCCTTGCAAGATATGGTGGAAAAGCTTTTTGCTGAGTGTAGAGCGGCAAGACACGCAGAAGACGCAGATACGCAGCTCTCCGAAGCTAAGTGCCGGTCCCGGGCTTCTTTCGGCACAAACCGCTCTCAGGAGCTCCCTGCGCTCGCCACAATGCTCTGTGTGCGAAGAAGCCGCTTCTTCGCCTCCGGGAGAATCGGCGAGCGGCAGCTTGCCAAAGGCGAAGATGCAAGCTGCAGCACACAGGCACAGTGTGGGCAGCCTTCAGACTTAGAGAAAACAGTACTTTACCACTCTCCTGCCTTTTCCATGGTTATTCTATTGGAAAAGAACGAGTTTTGGACAACTACCTTTCATTCTTGCCAAACGCTTTGCAGACCCCCGTGCAAGCTTTAGAACAAGATTTTGGATGTTTTCTTTCCTGGCAGAGTTTCTCCTTGCAAGATATGGTGGAAAAGCTTTTTGCTGAGTGTAGAGCGGCAAGACACGCAGAAGACGCAGATACGCAGCTCTCCGAAGCTAAGTGCCGGTCCCGGGCTTCTTTCGGCACAAACCGCTCTCAGGAGCTCCCTGCGCTCGCCACAATGCTCTGTGTGTGAAGAAGCCGCTTCTTCGCCTCCGGGAGAATCGGCGAGCGGCAGCTTGCCAAAGGCGAAGATGCAAGCTGCAGCACACAGGCACAGTGTGGGCAGCCTTCAGACTTAGAGAAAACAGTACTTTACCACTCTCCTGCCTTATCCATGGTTATTCTATTGGAAAAGAACGAGTTTTGGACAACTACCTTTCATTCTTGCCAAACTCTTTGCAGACCCCCGTGCAAGCTTTAGAACAAGATTTTGGATGTTTTCTTTCCTGGCAGAGTTTCTCCTTGCAAGATATGGTGGAAAAGCTTTTTGCTGAGTGTAGAGCGGCAAGACACGCAGAAGACGCAGATACGCAGCTCTCCGAAGCTAAGTGCCGGTCCCGGGCTTCTTTCGGCACAAACCGCTCTCAGGAGCTCCCTGCGCTCGCCACAATGCTCTGTGTGCGAAGAAGCCGCTTCTTCGCCTCCGGGAGAATCGGCGAGCGGCAGCTTCCCAAAGGCGAAGATGCAAGCTGCAGCACACAGGCACAGTGTGGGCAGCCTTCAGACTTAGAGAAAACAGTACTTTACCACTCTCCTGCCTTTTCCATGGTTATTCTATTGGAAAAGAACGAGTTTTGGACCACTACCTTTCATTCTTGCCAAACTCTTTGCAGACCCCCGTGCAAGCTTTAGAACAAGATTTTGGATGTTTTCTTCCCTGGCAGAGTTTCTCCTTGCAAGATATGGTGGAAAAGCTTTTTGCTGAGTGTAGAGCGGCAAGACACGCAGAAGACGCAGATACGCAGCTCTCCGAAGCTAAGTGCCGGTCCCGGGCTTCTTTCGGCACAAACCGCTCTCAGGAGCTCCCTGCGCTCGCCACAATGCTCTGTGTGCGAAGAAGCCGCTTCTTCGCCTCCGGGAGAATCGGCGAGCGGCAGCTTGCCAAAGGCGAAGATGCAAGCTGCAGCACACAGGCACAGTGTGGGCAGCCTTCAGACTTAGAGAAAACAGTACTTTACCACTCTCCTGCCTTTTCCATGGTTATTCTATTGGAAAAGAACGAGTTTTGGACAACTACCTTTCATTCTTGCCAAACGCTTTGCAGACCCCCGTGCAAGCTTTAGAACAAGATTTTGGATGTTTTCTTTCCTGGCAGAGTTTCTCCTTGCAAGATATGGTGGAAAAGCTTTTGGCTGAGTGTAGAGCGGCAAGACACGCAGAAGACGCAGATACGCAGCTCTCCGAAGCTAAGTGCCGGTCCCGGGCTTCTTTCGGCACAAACCGCTCTCAGGAGCTCCCTGCGCTCGCCACAATGCTCTGTGTGCGAAGAAGCCGCTTCTTCGCCTGCGGGAGAATCGGCGAGCGGCAGCTTGCCAAAGGCGAAGATGCAAGCTGCAGCACACAGGCACAGTGTGGGCAGCATTCAGACTTAGAGAAAACAGTACTTTACCACTCTCCTGCCTTTTCCATGGTTATTCTATTGGAAAAGAACGAGTTTTGGACAACTACCTTTCATTCTTGCCAAACTCTTTGCAGACCCCCGTGCAAGCTTTAGAACAAGATTTTGGATGTTTTCTTCCCTGGCAGAGTTTCTCCTTGCAAGATATGGTGGAAAAGCTTTTTGCTGAGTGTAGAGCGGCAAGACACGCAGAAGACGCAGATACGCAGCTCTCCGAAGCTAAGTGCCGGTCCCGGGCTTCTTTCGGCACAAACCGCTCTCAGGAGCTCCCTGCGCTCGCCACAATGCTCTGTGTGTGAAGAAGCCGCTTCTTCGCCTCCGGGAGAATCGGCGAGCGGCAGCTTCCCAAAGGCGAAGATGCAAGCTGCAGCACACAGGCACAGTGTGGGCAGCCTTCAGACTTAGAGAAAACAGTACTTTACCACTCTCCTGCCTTATCCATGGTTATTCTATTGGAAAAGAACGAGTTTTGGACCACTACCTTTCATTCTTGCCAAACTCTTTGCAGACCCCCGTGCAAGCTTTAGAACAAGATTTTGGATGTTTTCTTTCCTGGCAGAGTTTCTCCTTGCAAGATATGGTGGAAAAGCTTTTTGCTGAGTGTAGAGCGGCAAGACACGCAGAAGACGCAGATACGCAGCTCTCCGAAGCTAAGTGCCGGTCCCGGGCTTCTTTCGGCACAAACCGCTCTCAGGAGCTCCCTGCGCTCGCCACAATGCTCTGTGTGCGAAGAAGCCGCTTCTTCGCCTCCGGGAGAATCGGCGAGCGGCAGCTTCCCAAAGGCGAAGATGCAAGCTGCAGCACACAAGCACAGTGTGGACAGCCTTCAGACTTAGAGAAAACAGTACTTTACCACTCTCCTGCCTTTTCCATGGTTATTCTATTGGAAAAGAACGAGTTTTGGACAACTACCTTTCATTCTTGCCAAACTCTTTGCAGACCCCCGTGCAAGCTTTAGAACAAGATTTTGGATGTTTTCTTTCCTGGCAGAGTTTCTCCTTGCAAGATATGGTGGAAAAGCTTTTTGCTGAGTGTAGAGCGGCAAGACACGCAGAAGACGCAGATACGCAGCTCTCCGAAGCTAAGTGCCGGTCCCGGGCTTCTTTCGGCACAAACCGCTCTCAGGAGCTCCCTGCGCTCGCCACAATGCTCTGTGTGCGAAGAAGCCGCTTCTTCGCCTGCGGGAGCATCGGCGAGCGGCAGCTTGCCAAAGGCGAAGATGCAAGCTGCAGCACACAGGCACAGTGTGGGCAGCATTCAGACTTAGAGAAAACAGTACTTTACCACTCTCCTGCCTTTTCCATGGTTATTCTATTGGAAAAGAACGAGTTTTGGACAACTACCTTTCATTCTTGCCAAACTCTTTGCAGACCCCCGTGCAAGCTTTAGAACAAGATTTTGGATGTTTTCTTTCCTGGCAGAGTTTCTCCTTGCAAGATATGCTGGAAAAGCTTTTTGCTGAGTGTAGAGCGGCAAGACACGCAGAAGACGCAGATACGCAGCTCTCCGAAGCTAAGTGCCGGTCCCGGGCTTCTTTCGGCACAAACCGCTCTCAGGAGCTCCCTGCGCTCGCCACAATGCTCTGTGTGCGAAGAAGCCGCTTCTTCGCCTCCGGGAGAATCGGCGAGCGGCAGCTTCCCAAAGGCGAAGATGCAAGCTGCAGCACACAGGCACAGTGTGGGCAGCCTTCAGACTTAGAGAAAACAGTACTTTACCACTCTCCTGCCTTTTCCATGGTTATTCTATTGGAAAAGAACGCGTTTTGGACAACTACCTTTCATTCTTGCCAAACTCTTTGCAGACCCCCGTGCAAGCTTTAGAACAAGATTTTGGATGTTTTCTTTCCTGGCAGAGTTTCTCCTTGCAAGATATGGTGGAAAAGCTTTTTGCTGAGTGTAGAGCGGCAAGACACGCAGAAGACGCAGATACGCAGCTCTCCGAAGCTAAGTGCCGGTCCCGGGCTTCTTTCGGCACAAACCGCTCTCAGGAGCTCCCTGCGCTCGCCACAATGCTCTGTGTGTGAAGAAGCCGCTTCTTCGCCTCCGGGAGAATCAGCGAGCGGCAGCTTCCCTAAGGCGAAGATGCAAGCTGCAGCACACAGGCACAGTGTGGGCAGCCTTCAGACTTAGAGAAAACAGTACTTTACCACTCTCCTGCCTTATCCATGGTTATTCTATTGGAAAAGAACGAGTTTTGGACCACTACCTTTCATTCTTGCCAAACTCTTTGCAGACCCCCGTGCAAGCTTTAGAACAAGATTTTGGATGTTTTCTTTCCTGGCAGAGTTTCTCCTTGCAAGATATGGTGGAAAAGCTTTTTGCTGAGTGTAGAGCAGCAAGACACGCAGAAGACGCAGATACGCAGCTCTCCGAAGCTAAGTGCCGGTCCCGGGCTTCTTTCGGCACAAACCGCTCTCAGGAGCTCCCTGCGCTCGCCACAATGCTCTGTGTGCGAAGAAGCCGCTTCTTCGCCTGCGGGAGAATCGGCGAGCGGCAGCTTGCCAAAGGCGAAGATGCAAGCTGCAGCACACAGGCACAGTGTGGGCAGCCTTCAGACTTAGAGAAAACAGTACTTTACCACTCTCCTGCCTTATCCATGGTTATTCTATTGGAAAAGAACGAGTTTTGGACAACTACCTTTCATTCTTGCCAAACTCTTTGCAGACCCGCGTGCAAGCTTTAGAACAAGATTTTGGATGTTTTCTTTCCTGGCAGAGTTTCTCCTTGCAAGATATGGTGGAAAAGCTTTTTGCTGAGTGTAGAGCGGTAAGACACGCAGAAGACGCAGATACGCAGCTCTCCGAAGCTAAGTGCCGGTCCCGGGCTTCTTTCGGCACAAACCGCTCTCAGGAGCTCCCTGCGCTCGCCACAATGCTCTGTGTGCGAAGAAGCCGCTTCTTCGCCTCCGGGAGAATCGGCGAGCGGCAGCTTCCCAAAGGCGAAGATGCAAGCTGCAGCACACAGGCACAGTGTGGGCAGCCTTCAGACTTAGAGAAAACAGTACTTTACCACTCTCCTGCCTTATCCATGGTTATTCTCTTGGAAAAGAACGAGTTTTGGACCACTACCTTTCATTCTTGCCAATCTCTTTGCAGACCCCCGTGCAAGCTTTAGAACAAGATTTTGGATGTTTTCTTTCCTGGCAGAGTTTCTCCTTGCAAGATATGGTGGAAAAGCTTTTTGCTGAGTGTAGAGCGGCAAGACACGCAGAAGACGCAGATACGCAGCTCTCCGAAGCTAAGTGCCGGTCCCGGGCTTCTTTCGGCACAAACCGCTCTCAGGAGCTCCCTGCGCTTGCCACAATGCTCTGTGTGCGAAGAAGCCGCTTCTTCGCCTCCGGGAGAATCGGCGAGCGGCAGCTTCCCAAAGGCGAAGATGCAAGCTGCAGCACACAGGCACAGTGTGGGCAGCCTTCAGACTTAGAGAAAACAGTACTTTACCACTCTCCTGCCTTATCCATGGTTATTCTATTGGAAAAGAACGAGGTTTGGACAACTACCTTTCATTCTTGCCAAACTCTTTGCAGACCCCCGTGCAAGCTTTAGAACAAGATTTTGGATGTTTTCTTTCCTGGCAGAGTTTCTCCTTGCAAGATATGGTGGAAAAGCTTTTTGCTGAGTGTAGAGCGGCAAGACACGCAGAAGACGCAGATACGCAGCTCTCCGAAGCTAAGTGCCGGTCCCGGGCTTCTTTCGGCACAAACCGCTCTCAGGAGCTCCCTGCGCTCGCCACAATGCTCTGTGTGCGAAGAAGCCGCTTCTTCGCCTCCGGGAGAATCGGCGAGCGGCAGCTTCCCAAAGGCGAAGATGCAAGCTGCAGCACACAGGCACAGTGTGGGCAGCCTTCAGACTTAGAGAAAACAGTACTTTACCACTCTCCTGCCTTTTCCATGGTTATTCTATTGGAAAAGAACGAGTTTTGGACAACTACCTTTCATTCTTGCCAAACTCTTTGCAGACCCCCGTGCAAGCTTTAGAACAAGATTTTGGATGTTTTCTTTCCTGGCAGAGTTTCTCCTTGCAAGATATGGTGGAAAAGCTTTTTGCTGAGTGTAGAGCGGCAAGACACGCAGAAGACGCAGATACGCAGCTCTCCGAAGCTAAGTGCCGGTCCCGGGCTTCTTTCGGCACAAACCGCTCTCAGGAGCTCCCTGCGCTCGCCACAATGCTCTGTGTGCGAAGAAGCCGCTTCTTCGCCTCCGGGAGAATCGGCGAGCGGCAGCTTCCCAAAGGCGAAGATGCAAGCTGCAGCACACAGGCACAGTGTGGGCAGCCTTCAGACTTAGAGAAAACAGTACTTTACCACTCTCCTGCCTTTTCCATGGTTATTCTATTGGAAAAGAACGAGTTTTGGACAACTACCTTTCATTCTTGCCAAACTCTTTGCAGACCCCCGTGCAAGCTTTAGAACAAGATTTTGGATGTTTTCTTTCCTGGCAGAGTTTCTCCTTGCAAGATATGCTGGAAAAGCTTTTTGCTGAGTGTAGAGCGGCAAGACACGCAGAAGACGCAGATACGCAGCTCTCCGAAGCTAAGTGCCGGTCCCGGGCTTCTTTCGGCACAAACCGCTCTCAGGAGCTCCCTGCGCTCGCCACAATGCTCTGTGTGCGAAGAAGCCGCTTCTTCGCCTCCGGGAGAATCGGCGAGCGGCAGCTTCCCAAAGGCGAAGATGCAAGCTGCAGCACACAGGCACAGTGTGGGCAGCCTTCAGACTTAGAGAAAACAGTACTTTACCACTCTCCTGCCTTATCCATGGTTATTCTATTGGAAAAGAACGAGTTTTGGACAACTACCTTTCATTCTTGCCAAACTCTTTGCAGACCCCCGTGCAAGCTTTAGAACAAGATTTTGGATGTTTTCTTTCCTGGCAGAGTTTCTCCTTGCAAGATATGGTGGAAAAGCTTTTTGCTGAGTGTAGAGCGGCAAGACACGCAGAAGACGCAGATAGGCAGCTCTCCGAAGCTAAGTGCCGGTCCCGGGCTTCTTTCGGCACAAACCGCTCTCAGGAGCTCCCTGCGCTCGCCACAATGCTCTGTGTGCGAAGAAGCCGCTTCTTCGCCTCCGGGAGATTCGGCGAGCGGCAGCTTCCCAAAGGCGAAGATGCAAGCTGCAGCACACAGGCACAGTGTGGGCAGCCTTCAGACTTAGAGAAAACAGTACTTTACCACTCTCCTGCCTTTTCCATGGTTATTCTATTGGAAAAGAACGAGTTTTGGACAACTACCTTTCATTCTTGCCAAACTCTTTGCAGACCCCCGTGCAAGCTTTAGAACAAGATTTTGGATGTTTTCTTTCCTGGCAGAGTTTCTCCTTGCAAGATATGGTGGAAAAGCTTTTTGCTGAGTGTAGAGCGGCAAGACACGCAGAAGACGCAGATACGCAGCTCTCCGAAGCTAAGTGCCGGTCCCGGGCTTCTTTCGGCACAAACCGCTCTCAGGAGCTCCCTGCGCTCGCCACAATGCTCTGTGTGCGAAGAAGCCTCTTCTTCGCCTCCGGGAGAATCGGCGAGCGGCAGCTTGCCAAAGGCGAAGATGCAAGCTGCAGCACACAGGCACAGTGTGGGCAGCCTTCAGACTTAGAGAAAACAGTACTTTACCACTCTCCTGCCTTTTCCATGGTTATTCTCTTGGAAAAGAACGAGTTTTGGACAACTACCTTTCATTCTTGCCAAACTCTTTGCAGACCCCCGTGCAAGCTTTAGAACAAGATTTTGGATGTTTTCTTTCCTGGCAGAGTTTCTCCTTGCAAGATATGGTGGAAAAGCTTTTTGCTGAGTGTAGAGCGGCAAGACACGCAGAAGACGCAGATACGCAGCTCTCCGAAGCTAAGTGCCGGTCCCGGGCTTCTTTCGGCACAAACCGCTCTCAGGAGCTCCCTGCGCTCGCCACAATGCTCTGTGTGCGAAGAAGCCGCTTCTTCGCCTCCGGGAGAATCGGCGAGCGGCAGCTTCCCAAAGGCGAAGATGCAAGCTGCAGCACACAGGCACAGTGTGGGCAGCCTTCAGACTTAGAGAAAACAGTACTTTACCACTCTCCTGCCTTATCCATGGTTATTCTCTTGGAAAAGAACGAGTTTTGGACAACTACCTTTCATTCTTGCCAAACTCTTTGCAGACCCCCGTGCAAGCTTTAGAACAAGATTTTGGATGTTTTCTTTCCTGGCAGAGTTTCTCCTTGCAAGATATGGTGGAAAAGCTTTTGGCTGAGTGTAGAGCGGCAAGACACGCAGAAGACGCAGATACGCAGCTCTCCGAAGCTAAGTGCCGGTCCCGGGCTTCTTTCGGCACAAACCGCTCTCAGGAGCTCCCTGCGCTCGCCACAATGCTCTGTGTGCGAAGAAGCCTCTTCTTCGCCTCCGGGAGAATCGGCGAGCGGCAGCTTCCCAAAGGCGAAGATGCAAGCTGCAGCACACAGGCACAGTGTGGGCAGCCTTCAGACTTAGAGAAAACAGTACTTTACCACTCTCCTGCCTTATCCATGGTTATTCTATTGGAAAAGAACGAGTTTTGGACAACTACCTTTCATTCTTGCCAAACTCTTTGCAGACCCCCGTGCAAGCTTTAGAACAAGATTTTGGATGTTTTCTTTCCTGGCAGAGTTTCTCCTTGCAAGATATGGTGGAAAAGCTTTTTGCTGAGTGTAGAGCGGCAAGACACGCAGAAGACGCAGATACGCAGCTCTCCGAAGCTAAGTGCCGGTCCCGGGCTTCTTTCGGCACAAACCGCTCTCAGCAGCTCCCTGTGCTCGCCGCAATGCTCTGTGTGCGAAGAAGCCGCTTCTTCGCCTCCGGGAGAATCGGCGAGCGGCAGCTTCCCAAAGGCGAAGATGCAAGCTGCAGCACACAGGCACAGTGTGGGCAGCCTTCAGACTTAGAGAAAACAGTACTTTACCACTCTCCTGCCTTATCCATGGTTATTCTCTTGGAAAAGAACGAGTTTTGGACAACTACCTTTCATTCTTGCCAAACTCTTTGCAGACCCCCGTGCAAGCTTTAGAACAAGATTTTGGATGTTTTCTTTCCTGGCAGAGTTTCTCCTTGCAAGATATGGTGGAAAAGCTTTTTGCTGAGTGTAGAGCGGCAAGACACGCAGAAGACGCAGATACGCAGCTCTCCGAAGCTAAGTGCCGGTCCCGGGCTTCTTTCGGCACAAACCGCTCTCAGGAGCTCCCTGCGCTCGCCACAATGCTCTGTGTGCGAAGAAGCCTCTTCTTCGCCTCCGGGAGAATCGGCGAGCGGCAGCTTCCCAAAGGCGAAGATGCAAGCTGCAGGACACAGGCACAGTGTGGGCAGCCTTCAGACTTAGAGAAAACAGTACTTTACCACTCTCCTGCCTTATCCATGGTTATTCTATTGGAAAAGAACGAGTTTTGGACAACTACCTTTCATTCTTGCCAAACTCTTTGCAGACCCCCGTGCAAGCTTTAGAACAAGATTTTGGATGTTTTCTTTCCTGGCAGAGTTTCTCCTTGCAAGATATGGTGGAAAAGCTTTTTGCTGAGTGTAGAGCGGCAAGACACGCAGAAGACGCAGATACGCAGCTCTCCGAAGCTAAGTGCCGGTCCCGGGCTTCTTTCGGCACAAACCGCTCTCAGCAGCTCCCTGCGCTCGCCACAATGCTCTGTGTGCGAAGAAGCCGCTTCTTCGCCTGCGGGAGAATCGGCGAGCGGCAGCTTCCCAAAGGCGAAGATGCAAGCTGCAGCACACAGGCACAGTGTGGGCAGCCTTCAGACTTAGAGAAAACAGTACTTTACCACTCTCCTGCCTTTTCCATGGTTATTCTATTGGAAAAGAACGAGTTTTGGACAACTACCTTTCATTCTTGCCAAACTCTTTGCAGACCCCCGTGCAAGCTTTAGAACAAGATTTTGGATGT
Organism: Molothrus aeneus; assembly: GCF_037042795.1. NCBI lineage: Eukaryota > Metazoa > Chordata > Aves > Passeriformes > Icteridae > Molothrus > Molothrus aeneus. The sequence goes on along the minus strand of NW_027098933.1, from coordinate 58,356 downwards.
TTTCTTTCCTGGCAGAGTTTCTCCTTGCAAGATATGGTGGAAAAGCTTTTTGCTGAGTGTAGAGCGGCAAGACACGCAGAAGACGCAGATACGCAGCTCTCCGAAGCTAAGTGCTGGTCCCGGGCTTCTTTCGGCACAAACCGCTCTCAGGAGCTCCCTGCGCTCGCCACAATGCTCTGTGTGCGAAGAAGCCGCTTCTTCGCCTGCGGGAGAATCGGCGAGCGGCAGCTTCCCAAAGGCGAAGATGCAAGCTGCAGCACACAGGCACAGTGTGGGCAGCCTTCAGACTTAGAGAAAACAGTACTTTACCACTCTCCTGCCTTTTCCATGGTTATTCTATTGGAAAAGAACGAGTTTTGGACAACTACCTTTCATTCTTGCCAAACTCTTTGCAGACCCCCGTGCAAGCTTTAGAACAAGATTTTGGATGTTTTCTTTCCTGGCAGAGTTTCTCCTTGCAAGATATGGTGGAAAAGCTTTTTGCTGAGTGTAGAGCGGCAAGACACGCAGAAGACGCAGATACGCAGCTCTCCGAAGCTAAGTGCCGGTCCCGGGCTTCTTTCGGCACAAACCGCTCTCAGGAGCTCCCTGCGCTCGCCACAATGCTCTGTGTGCGAAGAAGCCGCTTCTTCGCCTCCGGGAGAATCGGCGAGCGGCAGCTTCCCAAAGGCGAAGATGCAAGCTGCAGCACACAGGCACAGTGTGGGCAGCCTTCAGACTTAGAGAAAACAGTACTTTACCACTCTCCTGCCTTATCCATGGTTATTCTATTGGAAAAGAACGAGTTTTGGACAACTACCTTTCATTCTTGCCAAACTCTTTGCAGACCCCCGTGCAAGCTTTAGAACAAGATTTTGGATGTTTTCTTTCCTGACAGAGTTTCTCCTTGCAAGATATGGTGGAAAAGCTTTTTGCTGAGTGTAGAGCGGCAAGACACGCAGAAGACGCAGATACGCAGCTCTCCGAAGCTAAGTGCCGGTCCCGGGCTTCTTTCGGCACAAACCGCTCTCAGGAGCTCCCTGCGCTCGCCACAATGCTCTGTGTGCGAAGAAGCCTCTTCTTCGCCTCCGGGAGAATCGGCGAGCGGCAGCTTCCCAAAGGCGAAGATGCAAGCTGCAGCACACAGGCACAGTGTGGGCAGCCTTCAGACTTAGAGAAAACAGTACTTTACCACTCTCCTGCCTTATCCATGGTTATTCTATTGGAAAAGAACGAGTTTTGGACAACTACCTTTCATTCTTGCCAAACTCTTTGCAGACCCCCGTGCAAGCTTTAGAACAAGATTTTGGATGTTTTCTTTCCTGGCAGAGTTTCTCCTTGCAAGATATGGTGGAAAAGCTTTTTGCTGAGTGTAGAGCGGCAAGACACGCAGAAGACGCAGATACGCAGCTCTCCGAAGCTAAGTGCCGGTCCCGGGCTTCTTTCGGCACAAACCGCTCTCAGCAGCTCCCTGTGCTCGCCGCAATGCTCTGTGTGCGAAGAAGCCGCTTCTTCGCCTCCGGGAGAATCGGCGAGCGGCAGCTTCCCAAAGGCGAAGATGCAAGCTGCAGCACACAGGCACAGTGTGGGCAGCCTTCAGACTTAGAGAAAACAGTACTTTACCACTCTCCTGCCTTATCCATGGTTATTCTCTTGGAAAAGAACGAGTTTTGGACAACTACCTTTCATTCTTGCCAAACTCTTTGCAGACCCCCGTGCAAGCTTTAGAACAAGATTTTGGATGTTTTCTTTCCTGGCAGAGTTTCTCCTTGCAAGATATGGTGGAAAAGCTTTTTGCTGAGTGTAGAGCGGCAAGACACGCAGAAGACGCAGATACGCAGCTCTCCGAAGCTAAGTGCCGGTCCCGGGCTTCTTTCGGCACAAACCGCTCTCAGGAGCTCCCTGCGCTCGCCACAATGCTCTGTGTGCGAAGAAGCCTCTTCTTCGCCTCCGGGAGAATCGGCGAGCGGCAGCTTCCCAAAGGCGAAGATGCAAGCTGCAGGACACAGGCACAGTGTGGGCAGCCTTCAGACTTAGAGAAAACAGTACTTTACCACTCTCCTGCCTTATCCATGGTTATTCTATTGGAAAAGAACGAGTTTTGGACAACTACCTTTCATTCTTGCCAAACTCTTTGCAGACCCCCGTGCAAGCTTTAGAACAAGATTTTGGATGTTTTCTTTCCTGGCAGAGTTTCTCCTTGCAAGATATGGTGGAAAAGCTTTTTGCTGAGTGTAGAGCGGCAAGACACGCAGAAGACGCAGATACGCAGCTCTCCGAAGCTAAGTGCCGGTCCCGGGCTTCTTTCGGCACAAACCGCTCTCAGCAGCTCCCTGCGCTCGCCACAATGCTCTGTGTGCGAAGAAGCCGCTTCTTCGCCTGCGGGAGAATCGGCGAGCGGCAGCTTCCCAAAGGCGAAGATGCAAGCTGCAGCACACAGGCACAGTGTGGGCAGCCTTCAGACTTAGAGAAAACAGTACTTTACCACTCTCCTGCCTTTTCCATGGTTATTCTATTGGAAAAGAACGAGTTTTGGACAACTACCTTTCATTCTTGCCAAACTCTTTGCAGACCCCCGTGCAAGCTTTAGAACAAGATTTTGGATGTTTTCTTTCCTGGCAGAGTTTCTCCTTGCAAGATATGGTGGAAAAGCTTTTTGCTGAGTGTAGAGCGGCAAGACACGCAGAAGACGCAGATACGCAGCTCTCCGAAGCTAAGTGCCGGTCCCGGGCTTCTTTCGGCACAAACCGCTCTCAGGAGCTCCCTGCGCTCGCCACAATGCTCTGTGTGCGAAGAAGCCGCTTCTTCGCCTCCGGGAGATTCGGCGAGCGGCAGCTTCCCAAAGGCGAAGATGCAAGCTGCAGCACACAGGCACAGTGTGGGCAGCCTTCAGACTTAGAGAAAACAGTACTTTACCACTCTCCTGCCTTTTCCATGGTTATTCTATTGGAAAAGAACGAGTTTTGGACAACTACCTTTCATTCTTGCCAAACTCTTTGCAGACCCCCGTGCAAGCTTTAGAACAAGATTTTGGATGTTTTCTTTCCTGGCAGAGTTTCTCCTTGCAAGATATGGTGGAAAAGCTTTTTGCTGAGTGTAGAGCGGCAAGACACGCAGAAGACGCAGATACGCAGCTCTCCGAAGCTAAGTGCCGGTCCCGGGCTTCTTTCGGCACAAACCGCTCTCAGGAGCTCCCTGCGCTCGCCACAATGCTCTGTGTGCGAAGAAGCCTCTTCTTCGCCTCTGGGAGAATCGGCGAGCGGCAGCTTCCCAAAGGCGAAGATGCAAGCTGCAGCACACAGGCACAGTGTGGGCAGCCTTCAGACTTAGAGAAAACAGTACTTTACCACTCTCCTGCCTTATCCATGGTTATTCTATTGGAAAAGAACGAGTTTTGGACAACTACCTTTCATTCTTGCCAAACTCTTTGCAGACCCCCGTGCAAGCTTTAGAACAAGATTTTGGATGTTTTCTTTCCTGGCAGAGTTTCTCCTTGCAAGATATGGTGGAAAAGCTTTTTGCTGAGTGTAGAGCGGCAAGACACGCAGAAGACGCAGATACGCAGCTCTCCGAAGCTAAGTGCCGGTCCCGGGCTTCTTTCGGCACAAACCGCTCTCAGGAGCTCCCTGCGCTCGCCACAATGCTCTGTGTGCGAAGAAGCCGCTTCTTCGCCTCCGGGAGAATCGGCGAGCGGCAGCTTCCCAAAGGCGAAGATGCAAGCTGCAGCACACAGGCACAGTGTGGGCAGCCTTCAGACTTAGAGAAAACAGTACTTTACCACTCTCCTGCCTTATCCATGGTTATTCTCTTGGAAAAGAACGAGTTTTGACAACTACCTTTCATTCTTGCCAAACTCTTTGCAGACCCCCGTGCAAGCTTTAGAACAAGATTTTGGATGTTTTCTTTCCTGGCAGAGTTTCTCCTTGCAAGATATGGTGGAAAAGCTTTTTGCTGAGTGTAGAGCGGCAAGACACGCAGAAGACGCAGATACGCAGCTCTCCGAAGCTAAGTGCCGGTCCCGGGCTTCTTTCGGCACAAACCGCTCTCAGGAGCTCCCTGCGCTCGCCACAATGCTCTGTGTGCGAAGAAGCCTCTTCTTCGCCTCCGGGAGAATCGGCGAGCGGCAGCTTCCCAAAGGCGAAGATGCAAGCTGCAGCACACAGGCACAGTGTGGGCAGCCTTCAGACTTAGAGAAAACAGTACTTTACCACTCTCCTGCCTTATCCATGGTTATTCTATTGGAAAAGAACGCGTTTTGGACAACTACCTTTCATTCTTGCCAAACTCTTTGCAGACCCCCGTGCAAGCTTTAGAACAAGATTTTGGATGTTTTCTTTCCTGGCAGAGTTTCTCCTTGCAAGATATGGTGGAAAAGCTTTTTGCTGAGTGTAGAGCGGCAAGACACGCAGAAGACGCAGATACGCAGCTCTCCGAAGCTAAGTGCCGGTCCCGGGCTTCTTTCGGCACAAACCGCTCTCAGGAGCTCCCTGCGCTCGCCACAATGCTCTGTGTGTGAAGAAGCCGCTTCTTCGCCTCCGGGAGAATCGGCGAGCGGCAGCTTCCCTAAGGCGAAGATGCAAGCTGCAGCACACAGGCACAGTGTGGGCAGCCTTCAGACTTAGAGAAAACAGTACTTTACCACTCTCCTGCCTTATCCATGGTTATTCTAATGGAAAAGAACGAGTTTTGGACCACTACCTTTCATTCTTGCCAAACTCTTTGCAGACCCCCGTGCAAGCTTTAGAACAAGATTTTGGATGTTTTCTTTCCTGGCAGAGTTTCTCCTTGCAAGATATGGTGGAAAAGCTTTTTGCTGAGTGTAGAGCAGCAAGACACGCAGAAGACGCAGATACGCAGCTCTCCGAAGCTAAGTGCCGGTCCCGGGCTTCTTTCGGCACAAACCGCTCTCAGGAGCTCCCTGCGCTCGCCACAATGCTCTGTGTGCGAAGAAGCCGCTTCTTCGCCTGCGGGAGAATCGGCGAGCGGCAGCTTGCCAAAGGCGAAGATGCAAGCTGCAGCACACAGGCACAGTGTGGGCAGCCTTCAGACTTAGAGAAAACAGTACTTTACCACTCTCCTGCCTTATCCATGGTTATTCTATTGGAAAAGAACGAGTTTTGGACAACTACCTTTCATTCTTGCCAAACTCTTTGCAGACCCGCGTGCAAGCTTTAGAACAAGATTTTGGATGTTTTCTTTCCTGGCAGAGTTTCTCCTTGCAAGATATGGTGGAAAAGCTTTTTGCTGAGTGTAGAGCGGTAAGACACGCAGAAGACGCAGATACGCAGCTCTCCGAAGCTAAGTGCCGGTCCCGGGCTTCTTTCGGCACAAACCGCTCTCAGGAGCTCCCTGCGCTCGCCACAATGCTCTGTGTGCGAAGAAGCCGCTTCTTCGCCTCCGGGAGAATCGGCGAGCGGCAGCTTCCCAAAGGCGAAGATGCAAGCTGCAGCACACAGGCACAGTGTGGGCAGCCTTCAGACTTAGAGAAAACAGTACTTTACCACTCTCCTGCCTTATCCATGGTTATTCTCTTGGAAAAGAACGAGTTTTGGACCACTACCTTTCATTCTTGCCAAACTCTTTGCAGACCCCCGTGCAAGCTTTAGAACAAGATTTTGGATGTTTTCTTTCCTGGCAGAGTTTCTCCTTGCAAGATATGGTGGAAAAGCTTTTTGCTGAGTGTAGAGCGGCAAGACACGCAGAAGACGCAGATACGCAGCTCTCCGAAGCTAAGTGCCGGTCCCGGGCTTCTTTCGGCACAAACCGCTCTCAGCAGCTCCCTGCGCTCGCCGCAATGCTCTGTGTGCGAAGAAGCCGCTTCTTCGCCTCCGGGAGAATCGGCGAGCGGCAGCTTCCCAAAGGCGAAGATGCAAGCTGCAGCACACAGGCACAGTGTGGGCAGCCTTCAGACTTAGAGAAAACAGTACTTTACCACTCTCCTGCCTTATCCATGGTTATTCTCTTGGAAAAGAACGAGTTTTGGACAACTACCTTTCATTCTTGCCAAACTCTTTGCAGACCCCCGTGCAAGCTTTAGAACAAGATTTTGGATGTTTTCTTTCCTGGCAGAGTTTCTCCTTGCAAGATATGGTGGAAAAGCTTTTTGCTGAGTGTAGAGCGGCAAGACACGCAGAAGACGCAGATACGCAGCTCTCCGAAGCTAAGTGCCGGTCCCGGGCTTCTTTCGGCACAAACCGCTCTCAGGAGCTCCCTGCGCTCGCCACAATGCTCTGTGTGCGAAGAAGCCTCTTCTTCGCCTCCGGGAGAATCGGCGAGCGGCAGCTTCCCAAAGGCGAAGATGCAAGCTGCAGCACACAGGCACAGTGTGGGCAGCCTTCAGACTTAGAGAAAACAGTACTTTACCACTCTCCTGCCTTTTCCATGGTTATTCTATTGGAAAAGAACGAGTTTTGGACAACTACCTTTCATTCTTGCCAAACTCTTTGCAGACCCCCGTGCAAGCTTTAGAACAAGATTTTGGATGTTTTCTTTCCTGGCAGAGTTTCTCCTTGCAAGATATGGTGGAAAAGCTTTTTGCTGAGTGTAGAGCGGCAAGACACGCAGAAGACGCAGATACGCAGCTCTCCGAAGCTAAGTGCCGGTCCCGGGCTTCTTTCGGCACAAACCGCTCTCAGGAGCTCCCTGCGCTCGCCACAATGCTCTGTGTGCGAAGAAGCCGCTTCTTCGCCTCCGGGAGAATCGGCGAGCGGCAGCTTCCCAAAGGCGAAGATGCAAGCTGCAGCACACAGGCACAGTGTGGGCAGCCTTCAGACTTAGAGAAAACAGTACTTTACCACTCTCCTGCCTTATCCATGGTTATTCTCTTGGAAAAGAACGAGTTTTGGACAACTACCTTTCATTCTTGCCAAACTCTTTGCAGACCCCCGTGCAAGCTTTAGAACAAGATTTTGGATGTTTTCTTTCCTGGCAGAGTTTCTCCTTGCAAGATATGGTGGAAAAGCTTTTTGCTGAGTGTAGAGCGGCAAGACACGCAGAAGACGCAGATACGCAGCTCTCCGAAGCTAAGTGCCGGTCCCGGGCTTCTTTCGGCACAAACCGCTCTCAGGAGCTCCCTGCGCTCGCCACAATGCTCTGTGTGCGAAGAAGCCTCTTCTTCGCCTCCGGGAGAATCGGCGAGCGGCAGCTTCCCAAAGGCGAAGATGCAAGCTGCAGCACACAGGCACAGTGTGGGCAGCCTTCAGACTTAGAGAAAACAGTACTTTACCACTCTCCTGCCTTTTCCATGGTTATTCTATTGGAAAAGAACGCGTTTTGGACAACTACCTTTCATTCTTGCCAAACTCTTTGCAGACCCCCGTGCAAGCTTTAGAACAAGATTTTGGATGTTTTCTTTCCTGGCAGAGTTTCTCCTTGCAAGATATGGTGGAAAAGCTTTTTGCTGAGTGTAGAGCGGCAAGACACGCAGAAGACGCAGATACGCAGCTCTCCGAAGCTAAGTGCCGGTCCCGGGCTTCTTTCGGCACAAACCGCTCTCAGGAGCTCCCTGCGCTCGCCACAATGCTCTGTGTGTGAAGAAGCCGCTTCTTCGCCTCCGGGAGAATCGGCGAGCGGCAGCTTCCCTAAGGCGAAGATGCAAGCTGCAGCACACAGGCACAGTGTGGGCAGCCTTCAGACTTAGAGAAAACAGTACTTTACCACTCTCCTGCCTTATCCATGGTTATTCTATTGGAAAAGAACGAGTTTTGGACAACTACCTTTCATTCTTGCCAAACTCTTTGCAGACCCCCGTGCAAGCTTTAGAACAAGATTTTGGATGTTTTCTTTCCTGGCAGAGTTTCTCCTTGCAAGATATGGTGGAAAAGCTTTTTGCTGAGTGTAGAGCGGCAAGACACGCAGAAGACGCAGATACGCAGCTCTCCGAAGCTAAGTGCCGGTCCCGGGCTTCTTTCGGCACAAACCGCTCTCAGGAGCTCCCTGCGCTCGCCACAATGCTCTGTGTGCGAAGAAGCCGCTTCTTCGCCTCCGGGAGAATCGGCGAGCGGCAGCTTCCCAAAGGCGAAGATGCAAGCTGCAGCACACAAGCACAGTGTGGACAGCCTTCAGACTTAGAGAAAACAGTACTTTACCACTCTCCTGCCTTTTCCATGGTTATTCTATTGGAAAAGAACGAGTTTTGGACAACTACCTTTCATTCTTGCCAAACTCTTTGCAGACCCCCGTGCAAGCTTTAGAACAAGATTTTGGATGTTTTCTTTCCTGGCAGAGTTTCTCCTTGCAAGATATGGTGGAAAAGCTTTTTGCTGAGTGTAGAGCGGCAAGACACGCAGAAGACGCAGATACGCAGCTCTCCGAAGCTAAGTGCCGGTCCCGGGCTTCTTTCGGCACAAACCGCTCTCAGGAGCTCCCTGCGCTCGCCACAATGCTCTGTGTGCGAAGAAGCCGCTTCTTCGCCTGCGGGAGCATCGGCGAGCGGCAGCTTGCCAAAGGCGAAGATGCAAGCTGCAGCACACAGGCACAGTGTGGGCAGCATTCAGACTTAGAGAAAACAGTACTTTACCACTCTCCTGCCTTTTCCATGGTTATTCTATTGGAAAAGAACGAGTTTTGGACAACTACCTTTCATTCTTGCCAAACTCTTTGCAGACCCCCGTGCAAGCTTTAGAACAAGATTTTGGATGTTTTCTTTCCTGGCAGAGTTTCTCCTTGCAAGATATGCTGGAAAAGCTTTTTGCTGAGTGTAGAGCGGCAAGACACGCAGAAGACGCAGATACGCAGCTCTCCGAAGCTAAGTGCCGGTCCCGGGCTTCTTTCGGCACAAACCGCTCTCAGGAGCTCCCTGCGCTCGCCACAATGCTCTGTGTGCGAAGAAGCCGCTTCTTCGCCTCCGGGAGAATCGGCGAGCGGCAGCTTCCCAAAGGCGAAGATGCAAGCTGCAGCACACAGGCACAGTGTGGGCAGCCTTCAGACTTAGAGAAAACAGTACTTTACCACTCTCCTGCCTTTTCCATGGTTATTCTATTGGAAAAGAACGCGTTTTGGACAACTACCTTTCATTCTTGCCAAACTCTTTGCAGACCCCCGTGCAAGCTTTAGAACAAGATTTTGGATGTTTTCTTTCCTGGCAGAGTTTCTCCTTGCAAGATATGGTGGAAAAGCTTTTTGCTGAGTGTAGAGCGGCAAGACACGCAGAAGACGCAGATACGCAGCTCTCCGAAGCTAAGTGCCGGTCCCGGGCTTCTTTCGGCACAAACCGCTCTCAGGAGCTCCCTGCGCTCGCCACAATGCTCTGTGTGTGAAGAAGCCGCTTCTTCGCCTCCGGGAGAATCGGCGAGCGGCAGCTTCCCTAAGGCGAAGATGCAAGCTGCAGCACACAGGCACAGTGTGGGCAGCCTTCAGACTTAGAGAAAACAGTACTTTACCACTCTCCTGCCTTATCCATGGTTATTCTATTGGAAAAGAACGAGTTTTGGACCACTACCTTTCATTCTTGCCAAACTCTTTGCAGACCCCCGTGCAAGCTTTAGAACAAGATTTTGGATGTTTTCTTTCCTGGCAGAGTTTCTCCTTGCAAGATATGGTGGAAAAGCTTTTTGCTGAGTGTAGAGCAGCAAGACACGCAGAAGACGCAGATACGCAGCTCTCCGAAGCTAAGTGCCGGTCCCGGGCTTCTTTCGGCACAAACCGCTCTCAGGAGCTCCCTGCGCTCGCCACAATGCTCTGTGTGCGAAGAAGCCGCTTCTTCGCCTGCGGGAGAATCGGCGAGCGGCAGCTTGCCAAAGGCGAAGATGCAAGCTGCAGCACACAGGCACAGTGTGGGCAGCCTTCAGACTTAGAGAAAACAGTACTTTACCACTCTCCTGCCTTATCCATGGTTATTCTATTGGAAAAGAACGAGTTTTGGACAACTACCTTTCATTCTTGCCAAACTCTTTGCAGACCCGCGTGCAAGCTTTAGAACAAGATTTTGGATGTTTTCTTTCCTGGCAGAGTTTCTCCTTGCAAGATATGGTGGAAAAGCTTTTTGCTGAGTGTAGAGCGGTAAGACACGCAGAAGACGCAGATACGCAGCTCTCCGAAGCTAAGTGCCGGTCCCGGGCTTCTTTCGGCACAAACCGCTCTCAGGAGCTCCCTGCGCTCGCCACAATGCTCTGTGTGCGAAGAAGCCGCTTCTTCGCCTCCGGGAGAATCGGCGAGCGGCAGCTTCCCAAAGGCGAAGATGCAAGCTGCAGCACACAGGCACAGTGTGGGCAGCCTTCAGACTTAGAGAAAACAGTACTTTACCACTCTCCTGCCTTATCCATGGTTATTCTCTTGGAAAAGAACGAGTTTTGGACCACTACCTTTCATTCTTGCCAATCTCTTTGCAGACCCCCGTGCAAGCTTTAGAACAAGATTTTGGATGTTTTCTTTCCTGGCAGAGTTTCTCCTTGCAAGATATGGTGGAAAAGCTTTTTGCTGAGTGTAGAGCGGCAAGACACGCAGAAGACGCAGATACGCAGCTCTCCGAAGCTAAGTGCCGGTCCCGGGCTTCTTTCGGCACAAACCGCTCTCAGGAGCTCCCTGCGCTCGCCACAATGCTCTGTGTGCGAAGAAGCCGCTTCTTCGCCTCCGGGAGAATCGGCGAGCGGCAGCTTCCCAAAGGCGAAGATGCAAGCTGCAGCACACAGGCACAGTGTGGGCAGCCTTCAGACTTAGAGAAAACAGTACTTTACCACTCTCCTGCCTTTTCCATGGTTATTCTATTGGAAAAGAACGAGTTTTGGACAACTACCTTTCATTCTTGCCAAACTCTTTGCAGACCCCCGTGCAAGCTTTAGAACAAGATTTTGGATGTTTTCTTTCCTGGCAGAGTTTCTCCTTGCAAGATATGCTGGAAAAGCTTTTTGCTGAGTGTAGAGCGGCAAGACACGCAGAAGACGCAGATACGCAGCTCTCCGAAGCTAAGTGCCGGTCCCGGGCTTCTTTCGGCACAAACCGCTCTCAGGAGCTCCCTGCGCTCGCCACAATGCTCTGTGTGCGAAGAAGCCGCTTCTTCGCCTCCGGGAGAATCGGCGAGCGGCAGCTTCCCAAAGGCGAAGATGCAAGCTGCAGCACACAGGCACAGTGTGGGCAGCCTTCAGACTTAGAGAAAACAGTACTTTACCACTCTCCTGCCTTATCCATGGTTATTCTATTGGAAAAGAACGAGTTTTGGACAACTACCTTTCATTCTTGCCAAACTCTTTGCAGACCCCCGTGCAAGCTTTAGAACAAGATTTTGGATGTTTTCTTTCCTGACAGAGTTTCTCCTTGCAAGATATGGTGGAAAAGCTTTTTGCTGAGTGTAGAGCGGCAAGACACGCAGAAGACGCAGATAGGCAGCTCTCCGAAGCTAAGTGCCGGTCCCGGGCTTCTTTCGGCACAAACCGCTCTCAGGAGCTCCCTGCGCTCGCCACAATGCTCTGTGTGCGAAGAAGCCGCTTCTTCGCCTCCGGGAGATTCGGCGAGCGGCAGCTTGCCAAAGGCGAAGATGCAAGCTGCAGCACACAGGCACAGTGTGGGCAGCCTTCAGACTTAGAGAAAACAGTACTTTACCACTCTCCTGCCTTTTCCATGGTTATTCTATTGGAAAAGAACGAGTTTTGGACAACTACCTTTCATTCTTGCCAAACTCTTTGCAGACCCCCGTGCAAGCTTTAGAACAAGATTTTGGATGTTTTCTTTCCTGGCAGAGTTTCTCCTTGCAAGATATGGTGGAAAAGCTTTTTGCTGAGTGTAGAGCGGCAAGACACGCAGAAGACGCAGATACGCAGCTCTCCGAAGCTAAGTGCCGGTCCCGGGCTTCTTTCGGCACAAACCGCTCTCAGGAGCTCCCTGCGCTCGCCACAATGCTCTGTGTGCGAAGAAGCCTCTTCTTCGCCTCCGGGAGAATCGGCGAGCGGCAGCTTCCCAAAGGCGAAGATGCAAGCTGCAGCACACAGGCACAGTGTGGGCAGCCTTCAGACTTAGAGAAAACAGTACTTTACCACTCTCCTGCCTTATCCATGGTTATTCTATTGGAAAAGAACGAGTTTTGGACAACTACCTTTCATTCTTGCCAAACTCTTTGCAGACCCCCGTGCAAGCTTTAGAACAAGATTTTGGATGTTTTCTTTCCTGGCAGAGTTTCTCCTTGCAAGATATGGTGGAAAAGCTTTTTGCTGAGTGTAGAGCGGCAAGACACGCAGAAGACGCAGATACGCAGCTCTCCGAAGCTAAGTGCCGGTCCCGGGCTTCTTTCGGCACAAACCGCTCTCAGGAGCTCCCTGCGCTCGCCACAATGCTCTGTGTGCGAAGAAGCCGCTTCTTCGCCTCCGGGAGAATCGGCGAGCGGCAGCTTCCCAAAGGCGAAGATGCAAGCTGCAGCACACAGGCACAGTGTGGGCAGCCTTCAGACTTAGAGAAAACAGTACTTTACCACTCTCCTGCCTTATCCATGGTTATTCTCTTGGAAAAGAACGAGTTTTGGACAACTACCTTTCATTCTTGCCAAACTCTTTGCAGACCCCCGTGCAAGCTTTAGAACAAGATTTTGGATGTTTTCTTTCCTGGCAGAGTTTCTCCTTGCAAGATATGGTGGAAAAGCTTTTGGCTGAGTGTAGAGCGGCAAGACACGCAGAAGACGCAGATACGCAGCTCTCCGAAGCTAAGTGCCGGTCCCGGGCTTCTTTCGGCACAAACCGCTCTCAGGAGCTCCCTGCGCTCGCCACAATGCTCTGTGTGCGAAGAAGCCTCTTCTTCGCCTCCGGGAGAATCGGCGAGCGGCAGCTTCCCAAAGGCGAAGATGCAAGCTGCAGCACACAGGCACAGTGTGGGCAGCCTTCAGACTTAGAGAAAACAGTACTTTACCACTCTCCTGCCTTATCCATGGTTATTCTATTGGAAAAGAACGAGTTTTGGACAACTACCTTTCATTCTTGCCAAACTCTTTGCAGACCCCCGTGCAAGCTTTAGAACAAGATTTTGGATGTTTTCTTTCCTGGCAGAGTTTCTCCTTGCAAGATATGGTGGAAAAGCTTTTTGCTGAGTGTAGAGCGGCAAGACACGCAGAAGACGCAGATACGCAGCTCTCCGAAGCTAAGTGCCGGTCCCGGGCTTCTTTCGGCACAAACCGCTCTCAGCAGCTCCCTGTGCTCGCCGCAATGCTCTGTGTGCGAAGAAGCCGCTTCTTCGCCTCCGGGAGAATCGGCGAGCGGCAGCTTCCCAAAGGCGAAGATGCAAGCTGCAGCACACAGGCACAGTGTGGGCAGCCTTCAGACTTAGAGAAAACAGTACTTTACCACTCTCCTGCCTTATCCATGGTTATTCTCTTGGAAAAGAACGAGTTTTGGACAACTACCTTTCATTCTTGCCAAACTCTTTGCAGACCCCCGTGCAAGCTTTAGAACAAGATTTTGGATGTTTTCTTTCCTGGCAGAGTTTCTCCTTGCAAGATATGGTGGAAAAGCTTTTTGCTGAGTGTAGAGCGGCAAGACACGCAGAAGACGCAGATACGCAGCTCTCCGAAGCTAAGTGCCGGTCCCGGGCTTCTTTCGGCACAAACCGCTCTCAGGAGCTCCCTGCGCTCGCCACAATGCTCTGTGTGCGAAGAAGCCTCTTCTTCGCCTCCGGGAGAATCGGCGAGCGGCAGCTTCCCAAAGGCGAAGATGCAAGCTGCAGGACACAGGCACAGTGTGGGCAGCCTTCAGACTTAGAGAAAACAGTACTTTACCACTCTCCTGCCTTATCCATGGTTATTCTATTGGAAAAGAACGAGTTTTGGACAACTACCTTTCATTCTTGCCAAACTCTTTGCAGACCCCCGTGCAAGCTTTAGAACAAGATTTTGGATGTTTTCTTTCCTGGCAGAGTTTCTCCTTGCAAGATATGGTGGAAAAGCTTTTTGCTGAGTGTAGAGCGGCAAGACACGCAGAAGACGCAGATACGCAGCTCTCCGAAGCTAAGTGCCGGTCCCGGGCTTCTTTCGGCACAAACCGCTCTCAGCAGCTCCCTGCGCTCGCCACAATGCTCTGTGTGCGAAGAAGCCGCTTCTTCGCCTGCGGGAGAATCGGCGAGCGGCAGCTTCCCAAAGGCGAAGATGCAAGCTGCAGCACACAGGCACAGTGTGGGCAGCCTTCAGACTTAGAGAAAACAGTACTTTACCACTCTCCTGCCTTTTCCATGGTTATTCTATTGGAAAAGAACGAGTTTTGGACAACTACCTTTCATTCTTGCCAAACTCTTTGCAGACCCCCGTGCAAGCTTTAGAACAAGATTTTGGATGTTTTCTTTCCTGGCAGAGTTTCTCCTTGCAAGATATGGTGGAAAAGCTTTTTGCTGAGTGTAGAGCGGCAAGACACGCAGAAGACGCAGATACGCAGCTCTCCGAAGCTAAGTGCTGGTCCCGGGCTTCTTTCGGCACAAACCGCTCTCAGGAGCTCCCTGCGCTCGCCACAATGCTCTGTGTGCGAAGAAGCCGCTTCTTCGCCTGCGGGAGAATCGGCGAGCGGCAGCTTCCCAAAGGCGAAGATGCAAGCTGCAGCACACAGGCACAGTGTGGGCAGCCTTCAGACTTAGAGAAAACAGTACTTTACCACTCTCCTGCCTTTTCCATGGTTATTCTATTGGAAAAGAACGAGTTTTGGACAACTACCTTTCATTCTTGCCAAACTCTTTGCAGACCCCCGTGCAAGCTTTAGAACAAGATTTTGGATGTTTTCTTTCCTGGCAGAGTTTCTCCTTGCAAGATATGGTGGAAAAGCTTTTTGCTGAGTGTAGAGCGGCAAGACACGCAGAAGACGCAGATACGCAGCTCTCCGAAGCTAAGTGCCGGTCCCGGGCTTCTTTCGGCACAAACCGCTCTCAGGAGCTCCCTGCGCTCGCCACAATGCTCTGTGTGCGAAGAAGCCGCTTCTTCGCCTCCGGGAGAATCGGCGAGCGGCAGCTTCCCAAAGGCGAAGATGCAAGCTGCAGCACACAGGCACAGTGTGGGCAGCCTTCAGACTTAGAGAAAACAGTACTTTACCACTCTCCTGCCTTATCCATGGTTATTCTATTGGAAAAGAACGAGTTTTGGACAACTACCTTTCATTCTTGCCAAACTCTTTGCAGACCCCCGTGCAAGCTTTAGAACAAGATTTTGGATGTTTTCTTTCCTGACAGAGTTTCTCCTTGCAAGATATGGTGGAAAAGCTTTTTGCTGAGTGTAGAGCGGCAAGACACGCAGAAGACGCAGATACGCAGCTCTCCGAAGCTAAGTGCCGGTCCCGGGCTTCTTTCGGCACAAACCGCTCTCAGGAGCTCCCTGCGCTCGCCACAATGCTCTGTGTGCGAAGAAGCCGCTTCTTCGCCTCCGGGAGATTCGGCGAGCGGCAGCTTCCCAAAGGCGAAGATGCAAGCTGCAGCACACAGGCACAGTGTGGGCAGCCTTCAGACTTAGAGAAAACAGTACTTTACCACTCTCCTGCCTTTTCCATGGTTATTCTATTGGAAAAGAACGAGTTTTGGACAACTACCTTTCATTCTTGCCAAACTCTTTGCAGACCCCCGTGCAAGCTTTAGAACAAGATTTTGGATGTTTTCTTTCCTGGCAGAGTTTCTCCTTGCAAGATATGGTGGAAAAGCTTTTTGCTGAGTGTAGAGCGGCAAGACACGCAGAAGACGCAGATACGCAGCTCTCCGAAGCTAAGTGCCGGTCCCGGGCTTCTTTCGGCACAAACCGCTCTCAGGAGCTCCCTGCGCTCGCCACAATGCTCTGTGTGCGAAGAAGCCTCTTCTTCGCCTCCGGGAGAATCGGCGAGCGGCAGCTTGCCAAAGGCGAAGATGCAAGCTGCAGCACACAGGCACAGTGTGGGCAGCCTTCAGACTTAGAGAAAACAGTACTTTACCACTCTCCTGCCTTATCCATGGTTATTCTATTGGAAAAGAACGAGTTTTGGACAACTACCTTTCATTCTTGCCAAACTCTTTGCAGACCCCCGTGCAAGCTTTAGAACAAGATTTTGGATGTTTTCTTTCCTGGCAGAGTTTCTCCTTGCAAGATATGGTGGAAAAGCTTTTTGCTGAGTGTAGAGCGGCAAGACACGCAGAAGACGCAGATACGCAGCTCTCCGAAGCTAAGTGCCGGTCCCGGGCTTCTTTCGGCACAAACCGCTCTCAGGAGCTCCCTGCGCTCGCCACAATGCTCTGTGTGCGAAGAAGCCGCTTCTTCGCCTCCGGGAGAATCGGCGAGCGGCAGCTTCCCAAAGGCGAAGATGCAAGCTGCAGCACACAGGCACAGTGTGGGCAGCCTTCAGACT
Source organism: Molothrus aeneus (assembly GCF_037042795.1). Taxonomy (NCBI): domain Eukaryota; kingdom Metazoa; phylum Chordata; class Aves; order Passeriformes; family Icteridae; genus Molothrus; species Molothrus aeneus. Next base: position 42,121 of record NW_027098933.1, on the reverse strand, counting down.
TAGAGAAAACAGTACTTTACCACTCTCCTGCCTTATCCATGGTTATTCTCTTGGAAAAGAACGAGTTTTGGACAACTACCTTTCATTCTTGCCAAACTCTTTGCAGACCCCCGTGCAAGCTTTAGAACAAGATTTTGGATGTTTTCTTTCCTGGCAGAGTTTCTCCTTGCAAGATATGGTGGAAAAGCTTTTTGCTGAGTGTAGAGCGGCAAGACACGCAGAAGACGCAGATACGCAGCTCTCCGAAGCTAAGTGCCGGTCCCGGGCTTCTTTCGGCACAAACCGCTCTCAGGAGCTCCCTGCGCTCGCCACAATGCTCTGTGTGCGAAGAAGCCTCTTCTTCGCCTCCGGGAGAATCGGCGAGCGGCAGCTTCCCAAAGGCGAAGATGCAAGCTGCAGCACACAGGCACAGTGTGGGCAGCCTTCAGACTTAGAGAAAACAGTACTTTACCACTCTCCTGCCTTATCCATGGTTATTCTATTGGAAAAGAACGCGTTTTGGACAACTACCTTTCATTCTTGCCAAACTCTTTGCAGACCCCCGTGCAAGCTTTAGAACAAGATTTTGGATGTTTTCTTTCCTGGCAGAGTTTCTCCTTGCAAGATATGGTGGAAAAGCTTTTTGCTGAGTGTAGAGCGGCAAGACACGCAGAAGACGCAGATACGCAGCTCTCCGAAGCTAAGTGCCGGTCCCGGGCTTCTTTCGGCACAAACCGCTCTCAGGAGCTCCCTGCGCTCGCCACAATGCTCTGTGTGCGAAGAAGCCGCTTCTTCGCCTGCGGGAGAATCGGCGAGCGGCAGCTTGCCAAAGGCGAAGATGCAAGCTGCAGCACACAGGCACAGTGTGGGCAGCCTTCAGACTTAGAGAAAACAGTACTTTACCACTCTCCTGCCTTATCCATGGTTATTCTATTGGAAAAGAACGAGTTTTGGACAACTACCTTTCATTCTTGCCAAACTCTTTGCAGACCCGCGTGCAAGCTTTAGAACAAGATTTTGGATGTTTTCTTTCCTGGCAGAGTTTCTCCTTGCAAGATATGGTGGAAAAGCTTTTTGCTGAGTGTAGAGCGGTAAGACACGCAGAAGACGCAGATACGCAGCTCTCCGAAGCTAAGTGCCGGTCCCGGGCTTCTTTCGGCACAAACCGCTCTCAGGAGCTCCCTGCGCTCGCCACAATGCTCTGTGTGCGAAGAAGCCGCTTCTTCGCCTCCGGGAGAATCGGCGAGCGGCAGCTTCCCAAAGGCGAAGATGCAAGCTGCAGCACACAGGCACAGTGTGGGCAGCCTTCAGACTTAGAGAAAACAGTACTTTACCACTCTCCTGCCTTATCCATGGTTATTCTCTTGGAAAAGAACGAGTTTTGGACCACTACCTTTCATTCTTGCCAAACTCTTTGCAGACCCCCGTGCAAGCTTTAGAACAAGATTTTGGATGTTTTCTTTCCTGGCAGAGTTTCTCCTTGCAAGATATGGTGGAAAAGCTTTTTGCTGAGTGTAGAGCGGCAAGACACGCAGAAGACGCAGATACGCAGCTCTCCGAAGCTAAGTGCCGGTCCCGGGCTTCTTTCGGCACAAACCGCTCTCAGCAGCTCCCTGCGCTCGCCGCAATGCTCTGTGTGCGAAGAAGCCGCTTCTTCGCCTCCGGGAGAATCGGCGAGCGGCAGCTTCCCAAAGGCGAAGATGCAAGCTGCAGCACACAGGCACAGTGTGGGCAGCCTTCAGACTTAGAGAAAACAGTACTTTACCACTCTCCTGCCTTATCCATGGTTATTCTCTTGGAAAAGAACGAGTTTTGGACAACTACCTTTCATTCTTGCCAAACTCTTTGCAGACCCCCGTGCAAGCTTTAGAACAAGATTTTGGATGTTTTCTTTCCTGGCAGAGTTTCTCCTTGCAAGATATGGTGGAAAAGCTTTTTGCTGAGTGTAGAGCGGCAAGACACGCAGAAGACGCAGATACGCAGCTCTCCGAAGCTAAGTGCCGGTCCCGGGCTTCTTTCGGCACAAACCGCTCTCAGGAGCTCCCTGCGCTCGCCACAATGCTCTGTGTGCGAAGAAGCCTCTTCTTCGCCTCCGGGAGAATCGGCGAGCGGCAGCTTCCCAAAGGCGAAGATGCAAGCTGCAGCACACAGGCACAGTGTGGGCAGCCTTCAGACTTAGAGAAAACAGTACTTTACCACTCTCCTGCCTTTTCCATGGTTATTCTATTGGAAAAGAACGAGTTTTGGACAACTACCTTTCATTCTTGCCAAACTCTTTGCAGACCCCCGTGCAAGCTTTAGAACAAGATTTTGGATGTTTTCTTTCCTGGCAGAGTTTCTCCTTGCAAGATATGGTGGAAAAGCTTTTTGCTGAGTGTAGAGCGGCAAGACACGCAGAAGACGCAGATACGCAGCTCTCCGAAGCTAAGTGCCGGTCCCGGGCTTCTTTCGGCACAAACCGCTCTCAGGAGCTCCCTGCGCTCGCCACAATGCTCTGTGTGCGAAGAAGCCGCTTCTTCGCCTCCGGGAGAATCGGCGAGCGGCAGCTTCCCAAAGGCGAAGATGCAAGCTGCAGCACACAGGCACAGTGTGGGCAGCCTTCAGACTTAGAGAAAACAGTACTTTACCACTCTCCTGCCTTATCCATGGTTATTCTCTTGGAAAAGAACGAGTTTTGGACAACTACCTTTCATTCTTGCCAAACTCTTTGCAGACCCCCGTGCAAGCTTTAGAACAAGATTTTGGATGTTTTCTTTCCTGGCAGAGTTTCTCCTTGCAAGATATGGTGGAAAAGCTTTTTGCTGAGTGTAGAGCGGCAAGACACGCAGAAGACGCAGATACGCAGCTCTCCGAAGCTAAGTGCCGGTCCCGGGCTTCTTTCGGCACAAACCGCTCTCAGGAGCTCCCTGCGCTCGCCACAATGCTCTGTGTGCGAAGAAGCCTCTTCTTCGCCTCCGGGAGAATCGGCGAGCGGCAGCTTCCCAAAGGCGAAGATGCAAGCTGCAGCACACAGGCACAGTGTGGGCAGCCTTCAGACTTAGAGAAAACAGTACTTTACCACTCTCCTGCCTTTTCCATGGTTATTCTATTGGAAAAGAACGCGTTTTGGACAACTACCTTTCATTCTTGCCAAACTCTTTGCAGACCCCCGTGCAAGCTTTAGAACAAGATTTTGGATGTTTTCTTTCCTGGCAGAGTTTCTCCTTGCAAGATATGGTGGAAAAGCTTTTTGCTGAGTGTAGAGCGGCAAGACACGCAGAAGACGCAGATACGCAGCTCTCCGAAGCTAAGTGCCGGTCCCGGGCTTCTTTCGGCACAAACCGCTCTCAGGAGCTCCCTGCGCTCGCCACAATGCTCTGTGTGTGAAGAAGCCGCTTCTTCGCCTCCGGGAGAATCGGCGAGCGGCAGCTTCCCTAAGGCGAAGATGCAAGCTGCAGCACACAGGCACAGTGTGGGCAGCCTTCAGACTTAGAGAAAACAGTACTTTACCACTCTCCTGCCTTATCCATGGTTATTCTCTTGGAAAAGAACGAGTTTTGGACAACTACCTTTCATTCTTGCCAAACTCTTTGCAGACCCCCGTGCAAGCTTTAGAACAAGATTTTGGATGTTTTCTTTCCTGGCAGAGTTTCTCCTTGCAAGATATGGTGGAAAAGCTTTTTGCTGAGTGTAGAGCGGCAAGACACGCAGAAGACGCAGATACGCAGCTCTCCGAAGCTAAGTGCCGGTCCCGGGCTTCTTTCGGCACAAACCGCTCTCAGGAGCTCCCTGCGCTCGCCACAATGCTCTGTGTGCGAAGAAGCCGCTTCTTCGCCTCCGGGAGAATCGGCGAGCGGCAGCTTCCCAAAGGCGAAGATGCAAGCTGCAGCACACAGGCACAGTGTGGGCAGCCTTCAGACTTAGAGAAAACAGTACTTTACCACTCTCCTGCCTTATCCATGGTTATTCTATTGGAAAAGAACGAGTTTTGGACAACTACCTTTCATTCTTGCCAAACTCTTTGCAGACCCCCGTGCAAGCTTTAGAACAAGATTTTGGATGTTTTCTTTCCTGGCAGAGTTTCTCCTTGCAAGATATGGTGGAAAAGCTTTTTGCTGAGTGTAGAGCGGCAAGACACGCAGAAGACGCAGATACGCAGCTCTCCGAAGCTAAGTGCCGGTCCCGGGCTTCTTTCGGCACAAACCGCTCTCAGGAGCTCCCTGCGCTCGCCACAATGCTCTGTGTGCGAAGAAGCCGCTTCTTCGCCTCCGGGAGAATCGGCGAGCGGCAGCTTCCCAAAGGCGAAGATGCAAGCTGCAGCACACAGGCACAGTGTGGGCAGCCTTCAGACTTAGAGAAAACAGTACTTTACCACTCTCCTGCCTTATCCATGGTTATTCTCTTGGAAAAGAACGAGTTTTGGACAACTACCTTTCATTCTTGCCAAACTCTTTGCAGACCCCCGTGCAAGCTTTAGAACAAGATTTTGGATGTTTTCTTTCCTGGCAGAGTTTCTCCTTGCAAGATATGGTGGAAAAGCTTTTTGCTGAGTGTAGAGCGGCAAGACACGCAGAAGACGCAGATACGCAGCTCTCCGAAGCTAAGTGCCGGTCCCGGGCTTCTTTCGGCACAAACCGCTCTCAGGAGCTCCCTGCGCTCGCCACAATGCTCTGTGTGCGAAGAAGCCTCTTCTTCGCCTCCGGGAGAATCGGCGAGCGGCAGCTTCCCAAAGGCGAAGATGCAAGCTGCAGCACACAGGCACAGTGTGGGCAGCCTTCAGACTTAGAGAAAACAGTACTTTACCACTCTCCTGCCTTATCCATGGTTATTCTATTGGAAAAGAACGCGTTTTGGACAACTACCTTTCATTCTTGCCAAACTCTTTGCAGACCCCCGTGCAAGCTTTAGAACAAGATTTTGGATGTTTTCTTTCCTGGCAGAGTTTCTCCTTGCAAGATATGGTGGAAAAGCTTTTTGCTGAGTGTAGAGCGGCAAGACACGCAGAAGACGCAGATACGCAGCTCTCCGAAGCTAAGTGCCGGTCCCGGGCTTCTTTCGGCACAAACCGCTCTCAGGAGCTCCCTGCGCTCGCCACAATGCTCTGTGTGTGAAGAAGCCGCTTCTTCGCCTCCGGGAGAATCGGCGAGCGGCAGCTTCCCTAAGGCGAAGATGCAAGCTGCAGCACACAGGCACAGTGTGGGCAGCCTTCAGACTTAGAGAAAACAGTACTTTACCACTCTCCTGCCTTATCCATGGTTATTCTATTGGAAAAGAACGAGTTTTGGACCACTACCTTTCATTCTTGCCAAACTCTTTGCAGACCCCCGTGCAAGCTTTAGAACAAGATTTTGGATGTTTTCTTTCCTGGCAGAGTTTCTCCTTGCAAGATATGGTGGAAAAGCTTTTTGCTGAGTGTAGAGCAGCAAGACACGCAGAAGACGCAGATACGCAGCTCTCCGAAGCTAAGTGCCGGTCCCGGGCTTCTTTCGGCACAAACCGCTCTCAGGAGCTCCCTGCGCTCGCCACAATGCTCTGTGTGCGAAGAAGCCGCTTCTTCGCCTGCGGGAGAATCGGCGAGCGGCAGCTTGCCAAAGGCGAAGATGCAAGCTGCAGCACACAGGCACAGTGTGGGCAGCCTTCAGACTTAGAGAAAACAGTACTTTACCACTCTCCTGCCTTATCCATGGTTATTCTATTGGAAAAGAACGAGTTTTGGACAACTACCTTTCATTCTTGCCAAACTCTTTGCAGACCCGCGTGCAAGCTTTAGAACAAGATTTTGGATGTTTTCTTTCCTGGCAGAGTTTCTCCTTGCAAGATATGGTGGAAAAGCTTTTTGCTGAGTGTAGAGCGGTAAGACACGCAGAAGACGCAGATACGCAGCTCTCCGAAGCTAAGTGCCGGTCCCGGGCTTCTTTCGGCACAAACCGCTCTCAGGAGCTCCCTGCGCTCGCCACAATGCTCTGTGTGCGAAGAAGCCGCTTCTTCGCCTCCGGGAGAATCGGCGAGCGGCAGCTTCCCAAAGGCGAAGATGCAAGCTGCAGCACACAGGCACAGTGTGGGCAGCCTTCAGACTTAGAGAAAACAGTACTTTACCACTCTCCTGCCTTATCCATGGTTATTCTCTTGGAAAAGAACGAGTTTTGGACCACTACCTTTCATTCTTGCCAAACTCTTTGCAGACCCCCGTGCAAGCTTTAGAACAAGATTTTGGATGTTTTCTTTCCTGGCAGAGTTTCTCCTTGCAAGATATGGTGGAAAAGCTTTTTGCTGAGTGTAGAGCGGCAAGACACGCAGAAGACGCAGATACGCAGCTCTCCGAAGCTAAGTGCCGGTCCCGGGCTTCTTTCGGCACAAACCGCTCTCAGCAGCTCCCTGCGCTCGCCGCAATGCTCTGTGTGCGAAGAAGCCGCTTCTTCGCCTCCGGGAGAATCGGCGAGCGGCAGCTTCCCAAAGGCGAAGATGCAAGCTGCAGCACACAGGCACAGTGTGGGCAGCCTTCAGACTTAGAGAAAACAGTACTTTACCACTCTCCTGCCTTATCCATGGTTATTCTCTTGGAAAAGAACGAGTTTTGGACAACTACCTTTCATTCTTGCCAAACTCTTTGCAGACCCCCGTGCAAGCTTTAGAACAAGATTTTGGATGTTTTCTTTCCTGGCAGAGTTTCTCCTTGCAAGATATGGTGGAAAAGCTTTTTGCTGAGTGTAGAGCGGCAAGACACGCAGAAGACGCAGATACGCAGCTCTCCGAAGCTAAGTGCCGGTCCCGGGCTTCTTTCGGCACAAACCGCTCTCAGGAGCTCCCTGCGCTCGCCACAATGCTCTGTGTGCGAAGAAGCCTCTTCTTCGCCTCCGGGAGAATCGGCGAGCGGCAGCTTCCCAAAGGCGAAGATGCAAGCTGCAGCACACAGGCACAGTGTGGGCAGCCTTCAGACTTAGAGAAAACAGTACTTTACCACTCTCCTGCCTTTTCCATGGTTATTCTATTGGAAAAGAACGAGTTTTGGACAACTACCTTTCATTCTTGCCAAACTCTTTGCAGACCCCCGTGCAAGCTTTAGAACAAGATTTTGGATGTTTTCTTTCCTGGCAGAGTTTCTCCTTGCAAGATATGGTGGAAAAGCTTTTTGCTGAGTGTAGAGCGGCAAGACACGCAGAAGACGCAGATACGCAGCTCTCCGAAGCTAAGTGCCGGTCCCGGGCTTCTTTCGGCACAAACCGCTCTCAGGAGCTCCCTGCGCTCGCCACAATGCTCTGTGTGCGAAGAAGCCGCTTCTTCGCCTGCGGGAGAATCGGCGAGCGGCAGCTTCCCAAAGGCGAAGATGCAAGCTGCAGCACACAGGCACAGTGTGGGCAGCCTTCAGACTTAGAGAAAACAGTACTTTACCACTCTCCTGCCTTATCCATGGTTATTCTCTTGGAAAAGAACGAGTTTTGGACAACTACCTTTCATTCTTGCCAAACTCTTTGCAGACCCCCGTGCAAGCTTTAGAACAAGATTTTGGATGTTTTCTTTCCTGGCAGAGTTTCTCCTTGCAAGATATGGTGGAAAAGCTTTTTGCTGAGTGTAGAGCGGCAAGACACGCAGAAGACGCAGATACGCAGCTCTCCGAAGCTAAGTGCCGGTCCCGGGCTTCTTTCGGCACAAACCGCTCTCAGGAGCTCCCTGCGCTCGCCACAATGCTCTGTGTGCGAAGAAGCCTCTTCTTCGCCTCCGGGAGAATCGGCGAGCGGCAGCTTCCCAAAGGCGAAGATGCAAGCTGCAGCACACAGGCACAGTGTGGGCAGCCTTCAGACTTAGAGAAAACAGTACTTTACCACTCTCCTGCCTTTTCCATGGTTATTCTATTGGAAAAGAACGCGTTTTGGACAACTACCTTTCATTCTTGCCAAACTCTTTGCAGACCCCCGTGCAAGCTTTAGAACAAGATTTTGGATGTTTTCTTTCCTGGCAGAGTTTCTCCTTGCAAGATATGGTGGAAAAGCTTTTTGCTGAGTGTAGAGCGGCAAGACACGCAGAAGACGCAGATACGCAGCTCTCCGAAGCTAAGTGCCGGTCCCGGGCTTCTTTCGGCACAAACCGCTCTCAGGAGCTCCCTGCGCTCGCCACAATGCTCTGTGTGTGAAGAAGCCGCTTCTTCGCCTCCGGGAGAATCGGCGAGCGGCAGCTTCCCTAAGGCGAAGATGCAAGCTGCAGCACACAGGCACAGTGTGGGCAGCCTTCAGACTTAGAGAAAACAGTACTTTACCACTCTCCTGCCTTATCCATGGTTATTCTCTTGGAAAAGAACGAGTTTTGGACAACTACCTTTCATTCTTGCCAAACTCTTTGCAGACCCCCGTGCAAGCTTTAGAACAAGATTTTGGATGTTTTCTTTCCTGGCAGAGTTTCTCCTTGCAAGATATGGTGGAAAAGCTTTTTGCTGAGTGTAGAGCGGCAAGACACGCAGAAGACGCAGATACGCAGCTCTCCGAAGCTAAGTGCCGGTCCCGGGCTTCTTTCGGCACAAACCGCTCTCAGGAGCTCCCTGCGCTCGCCACAATGCTCTGTGTGCGAAGAAGCCTCTTCTTCGCCTCCGGGAGAATCGGCGAGCGGCAGCTTCCCAAAGGCGAAGATGCAAGCTGCAGCACACAGGCACAGTGTGGGCAGCCTTCAGACTTAGAGAAAACAGTACTTTACCACTCTCCTGCCTTATCCATGGTTATTCTATTGGAAAAGAACGAGTTTTGGACAACTACCTTTCATTCTTGCCAAACTCTTTGCAGACCCCCGTGCAAGCTTTAGAACAAGATTTTGGATGTTTTCTTTCCTGGCAGAGTTTCTCCTTGCAAGATATGGTGGAAAAGCTTTTTGCTGAGTGTAGAGCGGCAAGACACGCAGAAGACGCAGATACGCAGCTCTCCGAAGCTAAGTGCCGGTCCCGGGCTTCTTTCGGCACAAACCGCTCTCAGCAGCTCCCTGCGCTCGCCGCAATGCTCTGTGTGCGAAGAAGCCGCTTCTTCGCCTCCGGGAGAATCGGCGAGCGGCAGCTTCCCAAAGGCGAAGATGCAAGCTGCAGCACACAGGCACAGTGTGGGCAGCCTTCAGACTTAGAGAAAACAGTACTTTACCACTCTCCTGCCTTATCCATGGTTATTCTCTTGGAAAAGAACGAGTTTTGGACAACTACCTTTCATTCTTGCCAAACTCTTTGCAGACCCCCGTGCAAGCTTTAGAACAAGATTTTGGATGTTTTCTTTCCTGGCAGAGTTTCTCCTTGCAAGATATGGTGGAAAAGCTTTTTGCTGAGTGTAGAGCGGCAAGACACGCAGAAGACGCAGATACGCAGCTCTCCGAAGCTAAGTGCCGGTCCCGGGCTTCTTTCGGCACAAACCGCTCTCAGGAGCTCCCTGCGCTCGCCACAATGCTCTGTGTGCGAAGAAGCCTCTTCTTCGCCTCCGGGAGAATCGGCGAGCGGCAGCTTCCCAAAGGCGAAGATGCAAGCTGCAGCACACAGGCACAGTGTGGGCAGCCTTCAGACTTAGAGAAAACAGTACTTTACCACTCTCCTGCCTTATCCATGGTTATTCTCTTGGAAAAGAACGAGTTTTGGACAACTACCTTTCATTCTTGCCAAACTCTTTGCAGACCCCCGTGCAAGCTTTAGAACAAGATTTTGGATGTTTTCTTTCCTGGCAGAGTTTCTCCTTGCAAGATATGGTGGAAAAGCTTTTTGCTGAGTGTAGAGCGGCAAGACACGCAGAAGACGCAGATACGCAGCTCTCCGAAGCTAAGTGCCGGTCCCGGGCTTCTTTCGGCACAAACCGCTCTCAGCAGCTCCCTGCGCTCGCCACAATGCTCTGTGTGCGAAGAAGCCGCTTCTTCGCCTGCGGGAGAATCGGCGAGCGGCAGCTTCCCAAAGGCGAAGATGCAAGCTGCAGCACACAGGCACAGTGTGGGCAGCCTTCAGACTTAGAGAAAACAGTACTTTACCACTCTCCTGCCTTTTCCATGGTTATTCTATTGGAAAAGAACGAGTTTTGGACAACTACCTTTCATTCTTGCCAAACTCTTTGCAGACCCCCGTGCAAGCTTTAGAACAAGATTTTGGATGTTTTCTTTCCTGACAGAGTTTCTCCTTGCAAGATATGGTGGAAAAGCTTTTTGCTGAGTGTAGAGCGGCAAGACACGCAGAAGACGCAGATACGCAGCTCTCCGAAGCTAAGTGCCGGTCCCGGGCTTCTTTCGGCACAAACCGCTCTCAGCAGCTCCCTGCGCTCGCCACAATGCTCTGTGTGCGAAGAAGCCGCTTCTTCGCCTCCGGGAGAATCGGCGAGCGGCAGCTTGCCAAAGGCGAAGATGCAAGCTGCAGCACACAGGCACAGTGTGGGCAGCCTTCAGACTTAGAGAAAACAGTACTTTACCACTCTCCTGCCTTTTCCATGGTTATTCTATTGGAAAAGAACGAGTTTTGGACAACTACCTTTCATTCTTGCCAAACTCTTTGCAGACCTCCGTGCAAGCTTTAGAACAAGATTTTGGATGTTTTCTTTCCTGGCAGAGTTTCTCCTTGCAAGATATGGTGGAAAAGCTTTTTGCTGAGTGTAGAGCGGCAAGACACGCAGAAGACGCAGATACGCAGCTCTCCGAAGCTAAGTGCCGGTCCCGGGCTTCTTTCGGCACAAACCGCTCTCAGGAGCTCCCTGCGCTCGCCACAATGCTCTGTGTGCGAAGAAGCCGCTTCTTCGCCTCCGGGAGAATCGGCGAGCGGCAGCTTCCCAAAGGCGAAGATGCAAGCTGCAGCACACAGGCACAGTGTGGGCAGCCTTCAGACTTAGAGAAAACAGTACTTTACCACTCTCCTGCCTTTTCCATGGTTATTCTATTGGAAAAGAACGAGTTTTGGACAACTACCTTTCATTCTTGCCAAACTCTTTGCAGACCCCCGTGCAAGCTTTAGAACAAGATTTTGGATGTTTTCTTTCCTGGCAGAGTTTCTCCTTGCAAGATATGCTGGAAAAGCTTTTTGCTGAGTGTAGAGCGGCAAGACACGCAGAAGACGCAGATACGCAGCTCTCCGAAGCTAAGTGCCGGTCCCGGGCTTCTTTCGGCACAAACCGCTCTCAGGAGCTCCCTGCGCTCGCCACAATGCTCTGTGTGCGAAGAAGCCGCTTCTTCGCCTCCGGGAGATTCGGCGAGCGGCAGCTTCCCAAAGGCGAAGATGCAAGCTGCAGCACACAGGCACAGTGTGGGCAGCCTTCAGACTTAGAGAAAACAGTACTTTACCACTCTCCTGCCTTTTCCATGGTTATTCTATTGGAAAAGAACGAGTTTTGGACAACTACCTTTCATTCTTGCCAAACTCTTTGCAGACCCCCGTGCAAGCTTTAGAACAAGATTTTGGATGTTTTCTTTCCTGGCAGAGTTTCTCCTTGCAAGATATGGTGGAAAAGCTTTTTGCTGAGTGTAGAGCGGCAAGACACGCAGAAGACGCAGATACGCAGCTCTCCGAAGCTAAGTGCCGGTCCCGGGCTTCTTTCGGCACAAACCGCTCTCAGGAGCTCCCTGCGCTCGCCACAATGCTCTGTGTGCGAAGAAGCCGCTTCTTCGCCTCCGGGAGAATCGGCGAGCGGCAGCTTGCCAAAGGCGAAGATGCAAGCTGCAGCACACAGGCACAGTGTGGGCAGCCTTCAGACTTAGAGAAAACAGTACTTTACCACTCTCCTGCCTTTTCCATGGTTATTCTCTTGGAAAAGAACGAGTTTTGGACAACTACCTTTCATTCTTGCCAAACTCTTTGCAGACCCCCGTGCAAGCTTTAGAACAAGATTTTGGATGTTTTCTTTCCTGGCAGAGTTTCTCCTTGCAAGATATGGTGGAAAAGCTTTTTGCTGAGTGTAGAGCGGCAAGACACGCAGAAGACGCAGATACGCAGCTCTCCGAAGCTAAGTGCCGGTCCCGGGCTTCTTTCGGCACAAACCGCTCTCAGGAGCTCCCTGCGCTCGCCACAATGCTCTGTGTGCGAAGAAGCCTCTTCTTCGCCTCCGGGAGAATCGGCGAGCGGCAGCTTCCCAAAGGCGAAGATGCAAGCTGCAGCACACAGGCACAGTGTGGGCAGCCTTCAGACTTAGAGAAAACAGTACTTTACCACTCTCCTGCCTTTTCCATGGTTATTCTATTGGAAAAGAACGAGTTTTGGACAACTACCTTTCATTCTTGCCAAACTCTTTGCAGACCCCCGTGCAAGCTTTAGAACAAGATTTTGGATGTTTTCTTTCCTGGCAGAGTTTCTCCTTGCAAGATATGGTGGAAAAGCTTTTTGCTGAGTGTAGAGCGGCAAGACACGCAGAAGACGCAGATACGCAGCTCTCCGAAGCTAAGTGCCGGTCCCGGGCTTCTTTCGGCACAAACCGCTCTCAGCAGCTCCCTGCGCTCGCCACAATGCTCTGTGTGCGAAGAAGCCGCTTCTTCGCCTCCGGGAGAATCGGCGAGCGGCAGCTTCCCAAAGGCGAAGATGCAAGCTGCAGCACACAGGCACAGTGTGGGCAGCCTTCAGACTTAGAGAAAACAGTACTTTACCACTCTCCTGCCTTTTCCATGGTTATTCTATTGGAAAAGAACGAGTTTTGGACAACTACCTTTCATTCTTGCCAAACTCTTTGCAGACCCCCGTGCAAGCTTTAGAACAAGATTTTGGATGTTTTCTTTCCTGGCAGAGTTTCTCCTTGCAAGATATGGTGGAAAAGCTTTTTGCTGAGTGTAGAGCGGCAAGACACGCAGAAGACGCAGATACGCAGCTCTCCGAAGCTAAGTGCTGGTCCCGGGCTTCTTTCGGCACAAACCGCTCTCAGGAGCTCCCTGCGCTCGCCACAATGCTCTGTGTGCGAAGAAGCCGCTTCTTCGCCTGCGGGAGAATCGGCGAGCGGCAGCTTCCCAAAGGCGAAGATGCAAGCTGCAGCACACAGGCACAGTGTGGGCAGCCTTCAGACTTAGAGAAAACAGTACTTTACCACTCTCCTGCCTTTTCCATGGTTATTCTATTGGAAAAGAACGAGTTTTGGACAACTACCTTTCATTCTTGCCAAACTCTTTGCAGACCCCCGTGCAAGCTTTAGAACAAGATTTTGGATGTTTTCTTTCCTGGCAGAGTTTCTCCTTGCAAGATATGCTGGAAAAGCTTTTTGCTGAGTGTAGAGCGGCAAGACACGCAGAAGACGCAGATACGCAGCTCTCCGAAGCTAAGTGCCGGTCCCGGGCTTCTTTCGGCACAAACCGCTCTCAGGAGCTCCCTGCGCTCGCCACAATGCTCTGTGTGCGAAGAAGCCGCTTCTTCGCCTCCGGGAGAATCGGCGAGCGGCAGCTTCCCAAAGGCGAAGATGCAAGCTGCAGCACACAGGCACAGTGTGGGCAGCCTTCAGACTTAGAGAAAACAGTACTTTACCACTCTCCTGCCTTATCCATGGTTATTCTATTGGAAAAGAACGAGTTTTGGACAACTACCTTTCATTCTTGCCAAACTCTTTGCAGACCCCCGTGCAAGCTTTAGAACAAGATTTTGGATGTTTTCTTTCCTGGCAGAGTTTCTCCTTGCAAGATATGGTGGAAAAGCTTTTTGCTGAGTGTAGAGCGGCAAGACACGCAGAAGACGCAGATACGCAGCTCTCCGAAGCTAAGTGCCGGTCCCGGGCTTCTTTCGGCACAAACCGCTCTCAGGAGCTCCCTGCGCTCGCCACAATGCTCTGTGTGCGAAGAAGCCTCTTCTTCGCCTCCGGGAGAATCGGCGAGCGGCAGCTTCCCAAAGGCGAAGATGCAAGCTGCAGCACACAGGCACAGTGTGGGCAGCCTTCAGACTTAGAGAAAACAGTACTTTACCACTCTCCTGCCTTTTCCATGGTTATTCTATTGGAAAAGAACGAGTTTTGGACAACTACCTTTCATTCTTGCCAAACTCTTTGCAGACCCCCGTGCAAGCTTTAGAACAAGATTTTGGATGTTTTCTTTCCTGGCAGAGTTTCTCCTTGCAAGATATGGTGGAAAAGCTTTTTGCTGAGTGTAGAGCGGCAAGACACGCAGAAGACGCAGATACGCAGCTCTCCGAAGCTAAGTGCCGGTCCCGGGCTTCTTTCGGCACAAACCGCTCTCAGGAGCTCCCTGCGCTCGCCACAATGCTCTGTGTGCGAAGAAGCCGCTTCTTCGCCTCCGGGAGAATCGGCGAGCGGCAGCTTCCCAAAGGCGAAGTTGCAAGCTGCAGCACACAAGCACAGTGTGGGCAGCCTTCAGACTTAGAGAAAACAGTACTTTACCACTCTCCTGCCTTTTCCATGGTTATTCTATTGGAAAAGAACGAGTTTTGGACAACTACCTTTCATTCTTGCCAAACTCTTTGCAGACCCCCGTGCAAGCTTTAGAACAAGATTTTGGATGTTTTCTTTCCTGGCAGAGTTTCTCCTTGCAAGATATGGTGGAAAAGCTTTTTGCTGAGTGTAGAGCGGCAAGACACGCAGAAGACGCAGATACGCAGCTCTCCGAAGCTAAGTGCCGGTCCCGGGCTTCTTTCGGCACAAACCGCTCTCAGGAGCTCCCTGCGCTCGCCACAATGCTCTGTGTGCGAAGAAGCCGCTTCTTCGCCTCCGGGAGAATCGGCGAGCGGCAGCTTGCCAAAGGCGAAGATGCAAGCTGCAGCACACAGGCACAGTGTGGGCAGCATTCAGACTTAGAGAAAACAGTACTTTACCACTCTCCTGCCTTTTCCATGGTTATTCTATTGGAAAAGAACGAGTTTTGGACAACTACCTTTCATTCTTGCCAAACTCTTTGCAGACCCCCGTGCAAGCTTTAGAACAAGATTTTGGATGTTTTCTTCCCTGGCAGAGTTTCTCCTTGCAAGATATGGTGGAAAAGCTTTTTGCTGAGTGTAGAGCGGCAAGACACGCAGAAGACGCAGATACGCAGCTCTCCGAAGCTAAGTGCCGGTCCCGGGCTTCTTTCGGCACAAACCGCTCTCAGGAGCTCCCTGCGCTCGCCACAATGCTCTGTGTGCGAAGAAGCCGCTTCTTCGCCTCCGGGAGAATCGGCGAGCGGCAGCTTCCCAAAGGCGAAGATGCAAGCTGCAGCACACAGGCACAGTGTGGGCAGCCTTCAGACTTAGAGAAAACAGTACTTTACCACTCTCCTGCCTTATCCATGGTTATTCTATTGGAAAAGAACGAGTTTTGGGCCACTACCTTTCATTCTTGCCAAACTCTTTGCAGACCCCCGTGCAAGCTTTAGAACAAGATTTTGGATGTTTTCTTTCCTGGCAGAGTTTCTCCTTGCAAGATATGGTGGAAAAGCTTTTTGCTGAGTGTAGAGCGGCAAGACACGCAGAAGACGCAGATACGCAGCTCTCCGAAGCTAAGTGCCGGTCCCGGGCTTCTTTCGGCACAAACCGCTCTCAGGAGCTCCCTGCGCTCGCCACAATGCTCTGTGTGCGAAGAAGCCGCTTCTTCGCCTCCGGGAGAATCGGCGAGCGGCAGCTTCCCAAAGGCGAAGATGCAAGCTGCAGCACACAGGCACAGTGTGGGCAGCCTTCAGACTTAGAGAAAACAGTACTTTACCACTCTCCTGCCTTTTCCATGGTTATTCTATTGGAAAAGAACGAGTTTTGGACAACTACCTTTCATTCTTGCCAAACTCTTTGCAGACCCCCGTGCAAGCTTTAGAACAAGATTTTGGATGTTTTCTTTCCTGGCAGAGTTTCTCCTTGCAAGATATGGTGGAAAAGCTTTTTGCTGAGTGTAGAGCGGCAAGACACGCAGAAGACGCAGATACGCAGCTCTCCGAAGCTAAGTGCCGGTCCCGGGCTTCTTTCGGCACAAACCGCTCTCAGGAGCTCCCTGCGCTCGCCACAATGCTCTGTGTGCGAAGAAGCCGCTTCTTCGCCTCCGGGAGAATCGGCGAGCGGCAGCTTCCCAAAGGCGAAGATGCAAGCTGCAGCACACAGGCACAGTGTGGGCAGCCTTCAGACTTAGAGAAAACAGTACTTTACCACTCTCCTGCCTTTTCCATGGTTATTCTATTGGAAAAGAACGAGTTTTGGACAACTACCTTTCATTCTTGCCAAACTCTTTGCAGACCCCCGTGCAAGCTTTAGAACAAGATTTTGGATGTTTTCTTTCCTGGCAGAGTTTCTCCTTGCAAGATATGGTGGAAAAGCTTTTTGCTGAGTGTAGAGCGGCAAGACACGCAGAAGACGCAGATACGCAGCTCTCCGAAGCTAAGTGCCGGTCCCGGGCTTCTTTCGGCACAAACCGCTCTCAGGAGCTCCCTGCGCTCGCCACAATGCTCTGTGTGCGAAGAAGCCGCTTCTTCGCCTCCGGGAGAATCGGCGAGCGGCAGCTTCCCAAAGGCGAAGATGCAAGCTGCAGCACACAGGCACAGTGTGGGCAGCCTTCAGACTTAGAGAAAACAGTACTTTACCACTCTCCTGCCTTTTCCATGGTTATTCTCTTGGAAAAGAACGAGTTTTGGACAACTACCTTTCATTCTTGCCAAACTCTTTGCAGACCCCCGTGCAAGCTTTAGAACAAGATTTTGGATGTTTTCTTTCCTGGCAGAGTTTCTCCTTGCAAGATATGGTGGAAAAGCTTTTTGCTGAGTGTAGAGCGGCAAGACACGCAGAAGACGCAGATACGCAGCTCTCCGAAGCTAAGTGCCGGTCCCGGGCTTCTTTCGGCACAAACCGCTCTCAGGAGCTCCCTGCGCTCGCCACAATGCTCTGTGTGCGAAGAAGCCTCTTCTTCGCCTCCGGGAGAATCGGCGAGCGGCAGCTTCCCAAAGGCGAAGATGCAAGCTGCAGCACACAGGCACAGTGTGGGCAGCCTTCAGACTTCGAGAAAACAGTACTTTACCACTCTCCTGCCTTTTCCATGGTTATTCTATTGGAAAAGAACGAGTTTTGGACAACTACCTTTCATTCTTGCCAAACTCTTTGCAGACCCCCGTGCAAGCTTTAGAACAAGATTTTGGATGTTTTCTTTCCTGGCAGAGTTTCTCCTTGCAAGATATGGTGGAAAAGCTTTTTGCTGAGTGTAGAGCGGCAAGACACGCAGAAGACGCAGATACGCAGCTCTCCGAAGCTAAGTGCCGGTCCCGGGCTTCTTTCGGCACAAACCGCTCTCAGCAGCTCCCTGCGCTCGCCACAATGCTCTGTGTGCGAAGAAGCCGCTTCTTCGCCTGCGGGAGAATCGGCGAGCGGCAGCTTGCCAAAGGCGAAGATGCAAGCTGCAGCACACAGGCACAGTGTGGGCAGCCTTCAGACTTAGAGAAAACAGTACTTTACCACTCTCCTGCCTTTTCCATGGTTATTCTATTGGAAAAGAACGAGTTTTGGACAACTACCTTTCATTCTTGCCAAACTCTTTGCAGACCCCCGTGCAAGCTTTAGAACAAGATTTTGGATGTTTTCTTCCCTGGCAGAGTTTCTCCTTGCAAGATATGGTGGAAAAGCTTTTTGCTGAGTGTAGAGCGGCAAGACACGCAGAAGACGCAGATACGCAGCTCTCCGAAGCTAAGTGCCGGTCCCGGGCTTCTTTCGGCACAAACCGCTCTCAGGAGCTCCCTGCGCTCGCCACAATGCTCTGTGTGCGAAGAAGCCGCTTCTTCGCCTCCGGGAGAATCGGCGAGCGGCAGCTTCCCAAAGGCGAAGATGCAAGCTGCAGCACACAGGCACAGTGTGGGCAGCCTTCAGACTTAGAGAAAACAGTACTTTACCACTCTCCTGCCTTTTCCATGGTTATTCTATTGGAAAAGAACGAGTTTTGGACAACTACCTTTCATTCTTGCCAAACTCTTTGCAGACCCCCGTGCAAGCTTTAGAACAAGATTTTGGATGTTTTCTTTCCTGGCAGAGTTTCTCCTTGCAAGATATGCTGGAAAAGCATTTTGCTGAGTGTAGAGCGGCAAGACACGCAGAAGACGCAGATAGGCAGCTCTCCGAAGCTAAGTGCCGGTCCCGGGCTTCTTTCGGCACAAACCGCTCTCAGGAGCTCCCTGCGCTCGCCACAATGCTCTGTGTGCGAAGAAGCCGCTTCTTCGCCTCCGGGAGAATCGGCGAGCGGCAGCTTGCCAAAGGCGAAGATGCAAGCTGCAGCACACAGGCACAGTGTGGGCAGCCTTCAGACTTAGAGAAAACAGTACTTTACCACTCTCCTGCCTTTTCCATGGTTATTCTATTGGAAAAGAACGAGTTTTGGACAACTACCTTTCATTCTTGCCAAACTCTTTGCAGACCCCCGTGCAAGCTTTAGAACAAGATTTTGGATGTTTTCTTTCCTGGCAGAGTTTCTCCTTGCAAGATATGGTGGAAAAGCTTTTTGCTGAGTGTAGAGCGGCAAGACACTCAGAAGACGCAGATACGCAGCTCTCCGAAGCTAAGTGCCGGTCCCGGGCTTCTTTCGGCACAAACCGCTCTCAGGAGCTCCCTGCGCTCGCCACAATGCTCTGTGTGCGAAGAAGCCTCTTCTTCGCCTCCGGGAGAATCGGCGAGCGGCAGCTTCCCAAAGGCGAAGATGCAAGCTGCAGCACACAGGCACAGTGTGGGCAGCCTTCAGACTTAGAGAAAACAGTACTTTACCACTCTCCTGCCTTTTCCATGGTTATTCTATTGGAAAAGAACGAGTTTTGGACAACTACCTTTCATTCTTGCCAAACTCTTTGCAGACCCCCGTGCAAGCTTTAGAACAAGATTTTGGATGTTTTCTTTCCTGGCAGAGTTTCTCCTTGCAAGATATGGTGGAAAAGCTTTTTGCTGAGTGTAGAGCGGCAAGACACGCAGAAGACGCAGATACGCAGCTCTCCGAAGCTAAGTGCCGGTCCCGGGCTTCTTTCGGCACAAACCGCTCTCAGGAGCTCCCTGCGCTCGCCACAATGCTCTGTGTGCGAAGAAGCCGCTTCTTCGCCTCCGGGAGAATCGGCGAGCGGCAGCTTGCCAAAGGCGAAGATGCAAGCTGCAGCACACAGGCACAGTGTGGGCAGCATTCAGACTTAGAGAAAACAGTACTTTACCACTCTCCTGCCTTTTCCATGGTTATTCTATTGGAAAAGAACGAGTTTTGGACAACTACCTTTCATTCTTGCCAAACTCTTTGCAGACCCCCGTGCAAGCTTTAGAACAAGATTTTGGATGTTTTCTTCCCTGGCAGAGTTTCTCCTTGCAAGATATGGTGGAAAAGCTTTTTGCTGAGTGTAGAGCGGCAAGACACGCAGAAGACGCAGATACGCAGCTCTCCGAAGCTAAGTGCCGGTCCCGGGCTTCTTTCGGCACAAACCGCTCTCAGGAGCTCCCTGCGCTCGCCACAATGCTCTGTGTGCGAAGAAGCCGCTTCTTCGCCTCCGGGAGAATCGGCGAGCGGCAGCTTCCCAAAGGCGAAGATGCAAGCTGCAGCACACAGGCACAGTGTGGGCAGCCTTCAGACTTAGAGAAAACAGTACTTTACCACTCTCCTGCCTTATCCATGGTTATTCTATTGGAAAAGAACGAGTTTTGGGCCACTACCTTTCATTCTTGCCAAACTCTTTGCAGACCCCCGTGCAAGCTTTAGAACAAGATTTTGGATGTTTTCTTTCCTGGCAGAGTTTCTCCTTGCAAGATATGGTGGAAAAGCTTTTTGCTGAGTGTAGAGCGGCAAGACACGCAGAAGACGCAGATACGCAGCTCTCCGAAGCTAAGTGCCGGTCCCGGGCTTCTTTCGGCACAAACCGCTCTCAGGAGCTCCCTGCGCTCGCCACAATGCTCTGTGTGCGAAGAAGCCGCTTCTTCGCCTCCGGGAGAATCGGCGAGCGGCAGCTTCCCAAAGGCGAAGATGCAAGCTGCAGCACACAGGCACAGTGTGGGCAGCCTTCAGACTTAGAGAAAACAGTACTTTACCACTCTCCTGCCTTTTCCATGGTTATTCTATTGGAAAAGAACGAGTTTTGGACAACTACCTTTCATTCTTGCCAAACTCTTTGCAGACCCCCGTGCAAGCTTTAGAACAAGATTTTGGATGTTTTCTTTCCTGGCAGAGTTTCTCCTTGCAAGATATGGTGGAAAAGCTTTTTGCTGAGTGTAGAGCGGCAAGACACGCAGAAGACGCAGATACGCAGCTCTCCGAAGCTAAGTGCCGGTCCCGGGCTTCTTTCGGCACAAACCGCTCTCAGGAGCTCCCTGCGCTCGCCACAATGCTCTGTGTGCGAAGAAGCCGCTTCTTCGCCTCCGGGAGAATCGGCGAGCGGCAGCTTCCCAAAGGCGAAGATGCAAGCTGCAGCACACAGGCACAGTGTGGGCAGCCTTCAGACTTAGAGAAAACAGTACTTTACCACTCTCCTGCCTTTTCCATGGTTATTCTATTGGAAAAGAACGAGTTTTGGACAACTACCTTTCATTCTTGCCAAACTCTTTGCAGACCCCCGTGCAAGCTTTAGAACAAGATTTTGGATGTTTTCTTTCCTGGCAGAGTTTCTCCTTGCAAGATATGGTGGAAAAGCTTTTCGCTGAGTGTAGAGCGGCAAGACACGCAGAAGACGCAGATACGCAGCTCTCCGAAGCTAAGTGCCGGTCCCGGGCTTCTTTCGGCACAAACCGCTCTCAGGAGCTCCCTGCGCTCGCCACAATGCTCTGTGTGCGAAGAAGCCGCTTCTTCGCCTCCGGGAGAATCGGCGAGCGGCAGCTTCCCAAAGGCGAAGATGCAAGCTGCAGCACACAGGCACAGTGTGGGCAGCCTTCAGACTTAGAGAAAACAGTACTTTACCACTCTCCTGCCTTTTCCATGGTTATTCTCTTGGAAAAGAACGAGTTTTGGACAACTACCTTTCATTCTTGCCAAACTCTTTGCAGACCCCCGTGCAAGCTTTAGAACAAGATTTTGGATGTTTTCTTTCCTGGCAGAGTTTCTCCTTGCAAGATATGGTGGAAAAGCTTTTTGCTGAGTGTAGAGCGGCAAGACACGCAGAAGACGCAGATACGCAGCTCTCCGAAGCTAAGTGCCGGTCCCGGGCTTCTTTCGGCACAAACCGCTCTCAGGAGCTCCCTGCGCTCGCCACAATGCTCTGTGTGCGAAGAAGCCTCTTCTTCGCCTCCGGGAGAATCGGCGAGCGGCAGCTTCCCAAAGGCGAAGATGCAAGCTGCAGCACACAGGCACAGTGTGGGCAGCCTTCAGACTTAGAGAAAACAGTACTTTACCACTCTCCTGCCTTATCCATGGTTATTCTATTGGAAAAGAACGAGTTTTGGACAACTACCTTTCATTCTTGCCAAACTCTTTGCAGACCCCCGTGCAAGCTTTAGAACAAGATTTTGGATGTTTTCTTTCCTGGCAGAGTTTCTCCTTGCAAGATATGGTGGAAAAGCTTTTTGCTGAGTGTAGAGCGGCAAGACACGCAGAAGACGCAGATACGCAGCTCTCCGAAGCTAAGTGCCGGTCCCGGGCTTCTTTCGGCACAAACCGCTCTCAGCAGCTCCCTGCGCTCGCCACAATGCTCTGTGTGCGAAGAAGCCGCTTCTTCGCCTGCGGGAGAATCGGCGAGCGGCAGCTTCCCAAAGGCGAAGATGCAAGCTGCAGCACACAGGCACAGTGTGGGCAGCCTTCAGACTTAGAGAAAACAGTACTTTACCACTCTCCTGCCTTTTCCATGGTTATTCTATTGGAAAAGAACGAGTTTTGGACAACTACCTTTCATTCTTGCCAAACTCTTTGCAGACCCCCGTGCAAGCTTTAGAACAAGATTTTGGATGTTTTCTTTCCTGGCAGAGTTTCTCCTTGCAAGATATGGTGGAAAAGCTTTTTGCTGAGTGTAGAGCGGCAAGACACGCAGAAGACGCAGATACGCAGCTCTCCAAAGCTAAGTGCTGGTCCCGGGCTTCTTTCGGCACAAACCGCTCTCAGGAGCTCCCTGCGCTCGCCACAATGCTCTGTGTGCGAAGAAGCCGCTTCTTCGCCTCCGGGAGAATCGGCGAGCGGCAGCTTCCCAAAGGCGAAGATGCAAGCTGCAGCACACAGGCACAGTGTGGGCAGCCTTCAGACTTAGAGAAAACAGTACTTTACCACTCTCCTGCCTTTTCCATGGTTATTCTATTGGAAAAGAACGAGTTTTGGACAACTACCTTTCATTCTTGCCAAACTCTTTGCAGACCCCCGTGCAAGCTTTAGAACAAGATTTTGGATGTTTTCTTTCCTGGCAGAGTTTCTCCTTGCAAGATATGCTGGAAAAGCTTTTTGCTGAGTGTAGAGCGGCAAGACACGCAGAAGACGCAGATACGCAGCTCTCCGAAGCTAAGTGCCGGTCCCGGGCTTCTTTCGGCACAAACCGCTCTCAGGAGCTCCCTGCGCTCGCCACAATGCTCTGTGTGCGAAGAAGCCGCTTCTTCGCCTCCGGGAGAATCGGCGAGCGGCAGCTTCCCAAAGGCGAAGATGCAAGCTGCAGCACACAGGCACAGTGTGGGCAGCCTTCAGACTTAGAGAAAACAGTACTTTACCACTCTCCTGCCTTATCCATGGTTATTCTATTGGAAAAGAACGAGTTTTGGACAACTACCTTTCATTCTTGCCAAACTCTTTGCAGACCCCCGTGCAAGCTTTAGAACAAGATTTTGGATGTTTTCTTTCCTGACAGAGTTTCTCCTTGCAAGATATGGTGGAAAAGCTTTTTGCTGAGTGTAGAGCGGCAAGACACGCAGAAGACGCAGATAGGCAGCTCTCCGAAGCTAAGTGCCGGTCCCGGGCTTCTTTCGGCACAAACCGCTCTCAGGAGCTCCCTGCGCTCGCCACAATGCTCTGTGTGCGAAGAAGCCGCTTCTTCGCCTGCGGGAGAATCGGCGAGCGGCAGCTTCCCAAAGGCGAAGATGCAAGCTGCAGCACACAGGCACAGTGTGGGCAGCATTCAGACTTAGAGAAAACAGTACTTTACCACTCTCCTGCCTTTTCCATGGTTATTCTATTGGAAAAGAACGAGTTTTGGACCACTACCTTTCATTCTTGCCAAACTCTTTGCAGACCCCCGTGCAAGCTTTAGAACAAGATTTTGGATGTTTTCTTCCCTGGCAGAGTTTCTCCTTGCAAGATATGGTGGAAAAGCTTTTTGCTGAGTGTTGAGCGGCAAGACACGCAGAAGACGCAGATACGCAGCTCTCCGAAGCTAAGTGCCGGTCCCGGGCTTCTTTCGGCACAAACCGCTCTCAGGAGCTCCCTGCGCTCGCCACAATGCTCTGTGTGCGAAGAAGCCGTTTCTTCGCCTGCGGGAGAATCGGCGAGCGGCAGCTTCCCAAAGGCGAAGATGCAAGCTGCAGCACACAGGCACAGTGTGGGCAGCCTTCAGACTTCGAGAAAACAGTACTTTACCACTCTCCTGCCTTTTCCATGGTTATTCTATTGGAAAAGAACGAGTTTTGGACAACTACCTTTCATTCTTGCCAAACTCTTTGCAGACCCCCGTGCAAGCTTTAGAACAAGATTTTGGATGTTTTCTTTCCTGGCAGAGTTTCTCCTTGCAAGATATGGTGGAAAAGCTTTTTGCTGAGTGTAGAGCGGCAAGACACGCAGAAGACGCAGATACGCAGCTCTCCGAAGCTAAGTGCCGGTCCCGGGCTTCTTTCGGCACAAACCGCTCTCAGGAGCTCCCTGCGCTCGCCACAATGCTCTGTGTGCGAAGAAGCCGCTTCTTCGCCTGCGGGAGAATCGGCGAGCGGCAGCTTGCCAAAGGCGAAGATGCAAGCTGCAGCACACAGGCACAGTGTGGGCAGCCTTCAGACTTAGAGAAAACAGTACTTTACCACTCTCCTGCCTTTTCCATGGTTATTCTATTGGAAAAGAACGAGTTTTGGACAACTACCTTTCATTCTTGCCAAACTCTTTGCAGACCCCCGTGCAAGCTTTAGAACAAGATTTTGGATGTTTTCTTCCCTGGCAGAGTTTCTCCTTGCAAGATATGGTGGAAAAGCTTTTTGCTGAGTGTAGAGCGGCAAGACACGCAGAAGACGCAGATACGCAGCTCTCCGAAGCTAAGTGCCGGTCCCGGGCTTCTTTCGGCACAAACCGCTCTCAGGAGCTCCCTGCGCTCGCCACAATGCTCTGTGTGCGAAGAAGCCGCTTCTTCGCCTCCAGGAGAATCGGCGAGCGGCAGCTTCCCAAAGGCGAAGATGCAAGCTGCAGCACACAGGCACAGTGTGGGCAGCCTTCAGACTTAGAGAAAACAGTACTTTACCACTCTCCTGCCTTTTCCATGGTTATTCTATTGGAAAAGAACGAGTTTTGGACAACTACCTTTCATTCTTGCCAAACTCTTTGCAGACCCCCGTGCAAGCTTTAGAACAAGATTTTGGATGTTTTCTTTCCTGACAGAGTTTCTCCTTGCAAGATATGGTGGAAAAGCTTTTTGCTGAGTGTAGAGCGGCAAGACACGCAGAAGACGCAGATAGGCAGCTCTCCGAAGCTAAGTGCCGGTCCCGGGCTTCTTTCGGCACAAACCGCTCTCAGGAGCTCCCTGCGCTCGCCACAATGCTCTGTGTGCGAAGAAGCCGCTTCTTCGCCTCCGGGAGAATCGGCGAGCGGCAGCTTGCCAAAGGCGAAGATGCAAGCTGCAGCACACAGGCACAGTGTGGGCAGCCTTCAGACTTAGAGAAAACAGTACTTTACCACTCTCCTGCCTTTTCCATGGTTATTCTATTGGAAAAGAACGAGTTTTGGACAACTACCTTTCATTCTTGCCAAACTCTTTGCAGACCCCCGTGCAAGCTTTAGAACAAGATTTTGGATGTTTTCTTTCCTGGCAGAGTTTCTCCTTGCAAGATATGGTGGAAAAGCTTTTTGCTGAGTGTAGAGCGGCAAGACACGCAGAAGACGCAGATACGCAGCTCTCCGAAGCTAAGTGCCGGTCCCGGGCTTCTTTCGGCACAAACCGCTCTCAGGAGCTCCCTGCGCTCGCCACAATGCTCTGTGTGCGAAGAAGCCTCTTCTTCGCCTCCGGGAGAATCGGCGAGCGGCAGCTTCCCAAAGGCGAAGATGCAAGCTGCAGCACACAGGCACAGTGTGGGCAGCCTTCAGACTTAGAGAAAACAGTACTTTACCACTCTCCTGCCTTATCCATGGTTATTCTATTGGAAAAGAACGAGTTTTGGACAACTACCTTTCATTCTTGCCAAACTCTTTGCAGACCCCCGTGCAAGCTTTAGAACAAGATTTTGGATGTTTTCTTTCCTGGCAGAGTTTCTCCTTGCAAGATATGGTGGAAAAGCTTTTTGCTGAGTGTAGAGCGGCAAGACACGCAGAAGACGCAGATACGCAGCTCTCCGAAGCTAAGTGCCGGTCCCGGGCTTCTTTCGGCACAAACCGCTCTCAGGAGCTCCCTGCGCTCGCCACAATGCTCTGTGTGCGAAGAAGCCGCTTCTTCGCCTCCGGGAGAATCGGCGAGCGGCAGCTTCCCAAAGGCGAAGATGCAAGCTGCAGCACACAGGCACAGTGTGGGCAGCCTTCAGACTTAGAGAAAACAGTACTTTACCACTCTCCTGCCTTTTCCATGGTTATTCTATTGGAAAAGAACGAGTTTTGGACCACTACCTTTCATTCTTGCCAAACTCTTTGCAGACCCCCGTGCAAGCTTTAGAACAAGATTTTGGATGTTTTCTTTCCTGGCAGAGTTTCTCCTTGCAAGATATGGTGGAAAAGCTTTTGGCTGAGTGTAGAGCGGCAAGACACGCAGAAGACGCAGATACGCAGCTCTCCGAAGCTAAGTGCCGGTCCCGGGCTTCTTTCGGCACAAACCGCTCTCAGGAGCTCCCTGCGCTCGCCACAATGCTCTGTGTGCGAAGAAGCCGCTTCTTCGCCTGCGGGAGAATCGGCGAGCGGCAGCTTGCCAAAGGCGAAGATGCAAGCTGCAGCACACAGGCACAGTGTGGGCAGCCTTCAGACTTAGAGAAAACAGTACTTTACCACTCTCCTGCCTTTTCCATGGTTATTCTATTGGAAAAGAACGAGTTTTGGACCACTACCTTTCATTCTTGCCAAACTCTTTGCAGACCCCCGTGCAAGCTTTAGAACAAGATTTTGGATGTTTTCTTCCCTGGCAGAGTTTCTCCTTGCAAGATATGGTGGAAAAGCTTTTTGCTGAGTGTTGAGCGGCAAGACACGCAGAAGACGCAGATACGCAGCTCTCCGAAGCTAAGTGCCGGTCCCGGGCTTCTTTCGGCACAAACCGCTCTCAGGAGCTCCCTGCGCTCGCCACAATGCTCTGTGTGCGAAGAAGCCGCTTCTTCGCCTCCGGGAGAATCGGCGAGCGGCAGCTTCCCAAAGGCGAAGATGCAAGCTGCAGCACACAGGCACAGTATGGGCAGCCTTCAGACTTAGAGAAAACAGTACTTTACCACTCTCCTGCCTTATCCATGGTTATTCTCTTGGAAAAGAACGCGTTTTGGACAACTACCTTTCATTCTTGCCAAACTCTTTGCAGACCCCCGTGCAAGCTTTAGAACAAGATTTTGGATGTTTTCTTTCCTGGCAGAGTTTCTCCTTGCAAGATATGGTGGAAAAGCTTTTTGCTGAGTGTAGAGCGGCAAGACACGCAGAAGACGCAGATACGCAGCTCTCCGAAGCTAAGTGCCGGTCCCGGGCTTCTTTCGGCACAAACCGCTCTCAGGAGCTCCCTGCGCTCGCCACAATGCTCTGTGTGCGAAGAAGCCGCTTCTTCGCCTGCGGGAGAATCGGCGAGCGGCAGCTTCCCAAAGGCGAAGATGCAAGCTGCAGCACACAGGCACAGTGTGGGCAGCCTTCAGACTTAGAGAAAACAGTACTTTACCACTCTCCTGCCTTTTCCATGGTTATTCTCTTGGAAAAGAACGCGTTTTGGACAACTACCTTTCATTCTTGCCAAACTCTTTGCAGACCCCCGTGCAAGCTTTAGAACAAGATTTTGGATGTTTTCTTTCCTGGCAGAGTTTCTCCTTGCAAGATATGGTGGAAAAGCTTTTGCTGAGTGTAGAGCGGCAAGACACGCAGAAGACGCAGATACGCAGCTCTCCGAAGCTAAGTGCCGGTCCCGGGCTTCTTTCGGCACAAACCGCTCTCAGGAGCTCCCTGCGCTCGCCACAATGCTCTGTGTGCGAAGAAGCCGCTTCTTCGCCTCCGGGAGAATCGGCGAGCGGCAGCTTCCCAAAGGCGAAGATGCAAGCTGCAGCACACAGGCACAGTGTGGGCAGCCTTCAGACTTAGAGAAAACAGTACTTTACCAATCTCCGGCCTTATCCATGGTTATTCTATTGGAAAAGGACGAGTTTTGGACAACTACCTTTCATTCTTGCCAAACTCTTTGCAGACCCCCGTGCAAGCTTTAGAACAAGATTTTGGATGTTTTCTTTCCTGGCAGAGTTTCTCCTTGCAAGATATGGTGGAAAAGCTTTTTGCTGAGTGTAGAGCGGCAAGACACGCAGAAGACGCAGATACGCAGCTCTCCGAAGCTAAGTGCCGGTCCCGGGCTTCTTTCGGCACAAACCGCTCTCAGGAGCTCCCTGCGCTCGCCACAATGCTCTGTGTGCGAAGAAGCCGCTTCTTCGCCTGCGGGAGAATCGGCGAGCGGCAGCTTCCCAAAGGCGAAGATGCAAGCTGCAGCACACAGGCACAGTGTGGGCAGCCTTCAGACTTAGAGAAAACAGTACTTTACCACTCTCCTGCCTTTTCCATGGTTATTCTATTGGAAAAGAACGAGTTTTGGACAACTACCTTTCATTCTTGCCAAACTCTTTGCAGACCCCCGTGCAAGCTTTAGAACAAGATTTTGGATGTTTTCTTTCCTGGCAGAGTTTCTCCTTGCAAGATATGCTGGAAAAGCATTTTGGCTGAGTGTAGAGCGGCAAGACACGCAGAAGACGCAGATACGCAGCTCTCCGAAGCTAAGTGCCGGTCCCGGGCTTCTTTCGGCACAAACCGCTCTCAGGAGCTCCCTGCGCTCGCCACAATGCTCTGTGTGCGAAGAAGCCGCTTCTTCGCCTCCGGGAGAATCGGCGAGCGGCAGCTTGCCAAAGGCGAAGATGCAAGCTGCAGCACACAGGCACAGTGTGGGCAGCCTTCAGACTTAGAGAAAACAGTACTTTACCACTCTCCTGCCTTTTCCATGGTTATTCTATTGGAAAAGAACGAGTTTTGGACAACTACCTTTCATTCTTGCCAAACTCTTTGCAGACCCCGTGCAAGCTTTAGAACAAGATTTTGGATGTTTTCTTTCCTGGCAGAGTTTCTCCTTGCAAGATATGGTGGAAAAGCTTTTTGCTGAGTGTAGAGCGGCAAGACACGCAGAAGACGCAGATACGCAGCTCTCCGAAGCTAAGTGCCGGTCCCGGGCTTCTTTCGGCACAAACCGCTCTCAGGAGCTCCCTGCGCTCGCCACAATGCTCTGTGTGCGAAGAAGCCGCTTCTTCGCCTCCGGGAGAATCGGCGAGCGGCAGCTTCCCAAAGGCGAAGATGCAAGCTGCAGCACACAGGCACAGTGTGGGCAGCCTTCAGACTTAGAGAAAACAGTACTTTACCACTCTCCTGCCTTTTCCATGGTTATTCTATTGGAAAAGAAACGAGTTTTGGACCACTACCTTTCATTCTTGCCAAACTCTTTGCAGACCCCCGTGCAAGCTTTAGAAAAAGATTTTGGATGTTTTCTTTCCTGGCAGAGTTTCTCCTTGCAAGATATGGTGGAAAAGCTTTGGCTGAGTGTAGAGCGGCAAGACACGCAGAAGACGCAGATACGCAGCTCTCCGAAGCTAAGTGCCGGTCCCGGGCTTCTTTCGGCACAAACCGCTCTCAGGAGCTCCCTGCGCTCGCCACAATGCTCTGTGTGCGAAGAAGCCGCTTCTTCGCCTCCGGGAGAATCGGGGAGCGGCAGCTTGCCAAAGGCGAAGATGCAAGCTGCAGCACACAGGCACAGTGTGGGCAGCCTTCAGACTTAGAGAAAACAGTACTTTACCACTCTCCTGCCTTTTCCATGGTTATTCTATTGGAAAAGAACGAGTTTTGGACCACTACCTTTCATTCTTGCCAAACTCTTTGCAGACCCCCGTGCAAGCTTTAGAACAAGATTTTGGATGTTTTCTTTCCTGGCAGAGTTTCTCCTTGCAAGATATGGTGGAAAAGCTTTTTGCTGAGTGTTGAGCGGCAAGACACGCAGAAGACGCAGATACGCAGCTCTCCGAAGCTAAGTGCCGGTCCCGGGCTTCTTTCGGCACAAACCGCTCTCAGGAGCTCCCTGCGCTCGCCACAATGCTCTGTGTGCGAAGAAGCCGCTTCTTCGCCTCCGGGAGAATCGGCGAGCGGCAGCTTCCCAAAGGCGAAGATGCAAGCTGCAGCACACAGGCACAGTATGGGCAGCCTTCAGACTTAGAGAAAACAGTACTTTACCACTCTCCTGCCTTATCCATGGTTATTCTCTTGGAAAAGAACGCGTTTTGGACAACTACCTTTCATTCTTGCCAAACTCTTTGCAGACCCCCGTGCAAGCTTTAGAACAAGATTTTGGATGTTTTCTTTCCTGGCAGAGTTTCTCCTTGCAAGATATGGTGGAAAAGCTTTTTGCTGAGTGTAGAGCGGCAAGACACGCAGAAGACGCAGATACGCAGCTCTCCGAAGCTAAGTGCCGGTCCCGGGCTTCTTTCGGCACAAACCGCTCTCAGGAGCTCCCTGCGCTCGCCACAATGCTCTGTGTGCGAAGAAGCCGCTTCTTCGCCTCCGGGAGAATCGGCGAGCGGCAGCTTCCCAAAGGCGAAGATGCAAGCTGCAGCACACAGGCACAGTGTGGGCAGCCTTCAGACTTAGAGAAAACAGTACTTTACCACTCTCCTGCCTTATCCATGGTTATTCTATTGGAAAAGAACGAGTTTTGGACAACTACCTTTCATTCTTGCCAAACTCTTTGCAGACCCCCGTGCAAGCTTTAGAACAAGATTTTGGATGTTTTCTTTCCTGGCAGAGTTTCTCCTTGCAAGATATGGTGGAAAAGCTTTTTGCTAAATGTAGAGCGGCAAGACACGCAGAAGACGCAGATACGCAGCTCTCCGAAGCTAAGTGCCGGTCCCGGGCTTCTTTCGGCACAAACCGCTCTCAGGAGCTCCCTGCGCTCGCCACAATGCTCTGTGTGCGAAGAAGCCGTTTCTTCGCCTGCCGGGAGAATCGGCGAGCGGCAGCTTCCCAAAGGCGAAGATGCAAGCTGCAGCACACAGGCACAGTGTGGGCAGCCTTCAGACTTAGAGAAAACAGTACTTTACCACTCTCCTGCCTTTTCCATGGTTATTCTATTGGAAAAGAACGAGTTTTGGACAACTACCTTTCATTCTTGCCAAACTCTTTGCAGACCCCCGTGCAAGCTTTAGAACAAGATTTTGGATGTTTTCTTTCCTGGCAGAGTTTCTCCTTGCAAGATAGGTGGAAAAGCTTTTTGCTGAGTGTAGAGCGGCAAGACACGCAGAAGACGCAGATACGCAGCTCTCCGAAGCTAAGTGCCGGTCCCGGGCTTCTTTCGGCACAAACCGCTCTCAGGAGCTCCCTGCGCTCGCCACAATGCTCTGTGTGCGAAGAAGCCGCTTCTTCGCCTCCGGGAGAATCGGCGAGCGGCAGCTTCCCAAAGGCGAAGATGCAAGCTGCAGCACACAGGCACAGTGTGGGCAGCCTTCAGACTTAGAGAAAACAGTACTTTACCACTCTCCTGCCTTTTCCATGGTTATTCTATTGGAAAAGAACGAGTTTTGGACAACTACCTTTCATTCTTGCCAAACTCTTTGCAGACCCCCGTGCAAGCTTTAGAACAAGATTTTGGATGTTTTCTTTCCTGGCAGAGTTTCTCCTTGCAAGATATGGTGGAAAAGCTTTTTGCTGAGTGTAGAGCGGCAAGACACGCAGAAGACGCAGATACGCAGCTCTCCGAAGCTAAGTGCCGGTCCCGGGCTTCTTTCGGCACAAACCGCTCTCAGGAGCTCCCTGCGCTCGCCACAATGCTCTGTGTGCGAAGAAGCCGCTTCTTCGCCTCCGGGAGAATCGGCGAGCGGCAGCTTGCCAAAGGCGAAGATGCAAGCTGCAGCACACAGGCACAGTGTGGGCAGCCTTCAGACTTAGAGAAAACAGTACTTTACCACTCTCCTGCCTTTTCCATGGTTATTCTATTGGAAAAGAACGAGTTTTGGACAACTACCTTTCATTCTTGCCAAACTCTTTGCAGACCCCCGTGCAAGCTTTAGAACAAGATTTTGGATGTTTTCTTTCCTGGCAGAGTTTCTCCTTGCAAGATATGGTGGAAAAGCTTTTTGCTGAGTGTAGAGCGGCAAGACACGCAGAAGACGCAGATACGCAGCTCTCCGAAGCTAAGTGCCGGTCCCTGGCTTCTTTCGGCACAAACCGCTCTCAGGAGCTCCCTGCGCTCGCCACAATGCTCTGTGTGCGAAGAAGCCGCTTCTTCGCCTCCGGGAGAATCGGCGAGCGGCAGCTTGCCAAAGGCGAAGATGCAAGCTGCAGCACACAGGCACAGTGTGGGCAGCCTTCAGACTTAGAGAAAACAGTACTTTACCACTCTCCTGCCTTTTCCATGGTTATTCTATTGGAAAAGAACGAGTTTTGGACAACTACCTTTCATTCTTGCCAAACTCTTTGCAGACCCCCGTGCAAGCTTTAGAACAAGATTTTGGATGTTTTCTTTCCTGGCAGAGTTTCTCCTTGCAAGATATGGTGGAAAAGCTTTTTGCTGAGTGTAGAGCGGCAAGACACGCAGAAGACGCAGATACGCAGCTCTCCGAAGCTAAGTGCCGGTCCCGGGCTTCTTTCGGCACAAACCGCTCTCAGGAGCTCCCTGCGCTCGCCACAATGCTCTGTGTGCGAAGAAGCCGCTTCTTCGCCTCCGGGAGAATCGGCGAGCGGCAGCTTCCCAAAGGCGAAGATGCAAGCTGCAGCACACAGGCACAGTGTGGGCAGCCTTCAGACTTAGAGAAAACAGTACTTTACCACTCTCCTGCCTTTTCCATGGTTATTCTATTGGAAAAGAACGAGTTTTGGACAACTACCTTTCATTCTTGCCAAACTCTTTGCAGACCCCCCGTGCAAGCTTTAGAACAAGATTTTGGATGTTTTCTTTCCTGGCAGAGTTTCTCCTTGCAAGATATGGTGGAAAAGCTTTTTGCTGAGTGTAGAGCGGCAAGACACGCAGAAGACGCAGATACGCAGCTCTCCGAAGCTAAGTGCCGGTCCCGGGCTTCTTTCGGCACAAACCGCTCTCAGGAGCTCCCTGCGCTCGCCACAATGCTCTGTGTGCGAAGAAGCCGTTTCTTCGCCTGCGGGAGAATCGGCGAGCGGCAGCTTGCCAAAGGCGAAGATGCAAGCTGCAGCACACAGGCACAGTGTGGGCAGCCTTCAGACTTAGAGAAAACAGTACTTTACCACTCTCCTGCCTTTTCCATGGTTATTCTATTGGAAAAGAACGAGTTTTGGACAACTACCTTTCATTCTTGCCAAACTCTTTGCAGACCCCCGTGCAAGCTTTAGAACAAGATTTTGGATGTTTTCTTTCCTGGCAGAGTTTCTCCTTGCAAGATATGGTGGAAAAGCTTTTTGCTGAGTGTAGAGCGGCAAGACACGCAGAAGACGCAGATACGCAGCTCTCCGAAGCTAAGTGCCGGTCCCGGGCTTCTTTCGGCACAAACCGCTCTCAGGAGCTCCCTGCGCTCGCCACAATGCTCTGTGTGCGAAGAAGCCGCTTCTTCGCCTGCGGGAGAATCGGCGAGCGGCAGCTTGCCAAAGGCGAAGATGCAAGCTGCAGCACACAGGCACAGTGTGGGCAGCCTTCAGACTTAGAGAAAACAGTACTTTACCACTCTCCTGCCTTTCCATGGTTATTCTATTGGAAAAGAACGAGTTTTGGACAACTACCTTTCATTCTTGCCAAACTCTTTGCAGACCCCCGTGCAAGCTTTAGAACAAGATTTTGGGATGTTTTCTTTCCTGGCAGAGTTTCTCCTTGCAAGATATGGTGGAAAAGCTTTTTGCTGAGTGTAGAGCGGCAAGACACGCAGAAGACGCAGATACGCAGCTCTCCGAAGCTAAGTGCTGGTCCCGGGCTTCTTTCGGCACAAACCGCTCTCAGGAGCTCCCTGCGCTCGCCACAATGCTCTGTGTGCGAAGAAGCCGCTTCTTCGCCTGCGGGAGAATCGGCGAGCGGCAGCTTGCCAAAGGCGAAGATGCAAGCTGCAGCACACAGGCACAGTGTGGGCAGCCTTCAGACTTAGAGAAAACAGTACTTTACCACTCTCCTGCCTTTTCCATGGTTATTCTATTGGAAAAGAACGAGTTTTGGACAACTACCTTTCATTCTTGCCAAACTCTTTGCAGACCCCCGTGCAAGCTTTAGAACAGATTTTGGATGTTTTCTTTCCTGGCAGAGTTTCTCCTTGCAAGATATGGTGGAAAAGCTTTTTGCTGAGTGTAGAGCGGCAAGACACGCAGAAGACGCAGATACGCAGCTCTCCGAAGCTAAGTGCCGGTCCCGGGCTTCTTTCGGCACAAACCGCTCTCAGGAGCTCCCTGCGCTCGCCACAATGCTCTGTGTGCGAAGAAGCCTCTTCTTCGCCTCCGGGAGAATCGGCGAGCGGCAGCTTCCCAAAGGCGAAGATGCAAGCTGCAGCACACAGGCACAGTGTGGGCAGCCTTCAGACTTAGAGAAAACAGTACTTTACCACTCTCCTGCCTTATCCATGGTTATTCTATTGGAAAAGAACGAGTTTTGGACAACTACCTTTCATTCTTGCCAAACTCTTTGCAGACCCCCGTGCAAGCTTTAGCACAAGATTTTGGATGTTTTCTTTCCTGGCAGAGTTTCTCCTTGCAAGATATGGTGGAAAAGCTTTTTGCTGAGTGTAGAGCGGCAAGACACGCAGAAGACGCAGATACGCAGCTCTCCGAAGCTAAGTGCCGGTCCCGGGCTTCTTTCGGCACAAACCGCTCTCAGGAGCTCCCTGCGCTCGCCACAATGCTCTGTGTGCGAAGAAGCCGCTTCTTCGCCTCCGGGAGAATCGGCGAGCGGCAGCTTCCCAAAGGCGAAGATGCAAGCTGCAGCACACAGGCACAGTGTGGGCAGCCTTCAGACTTAGAGAAAACAGTACTTTACCACTCTCCTGCCTTTTCCATGGTTATTCTATTGGAAAAGAACGAGTTTTGGACCACTACCTTTCATTCTTGCCAAACTCTTTGCAGACCCCCGTGCAAGCTTTAGAACAAGATTTTGGATGTTTTCTTTCCTGGCAGAGTTTCTCCTTGCAAGATATGGTGGAAAAGCTTTTTGCTGAGTGTAGAGCGGCAAGACACGCAGAAGACGCAGATACGCAGCTCTCCGAAGCTAAGTGCCGGTCCCGGGCTTCTTTCGGCACAAACCGCTCTCAGGAGCTCCCTGCGCTCGCCACAATGCTCTGTGTGCGAAGAAGCCGCTTCTTCGCCTCCGGGAGAATCGGCGAGCGGCAGCTTCCCAAGGCGAAGATGCAAGCTGCAGCACACAGGCACAGTGTGGGCAGCCTTCAGACTTAGAGAAAACAGTACTTTTACCACTCTCCTGCCTTTTCCATGGTTATTCTATTGGAAAAGAACGAGTTTTGGACAACTACCTTTCATTCTTGCCAAACTCTTTGCAGACCCCCGTGCAAGCTTTAGAACAAGATTTGGATGTTTTCTTTCCTGGCAGAGTTTCTCCTTGCAAGATATGGTGGAAAAGCTTTTTGCTGAGTGTAGAGCGGCAAGACACGCAGAAGACGCAGATACGCAGCTCTCCGAAGCTAAGTGCCGGTCCTGGGCTTCTTTCGGCACAAACCGCTCTCAGGAGCTCCCTGCGCTCGCCACAATGCTCTGTGTGCGAAGAAGCCTCTTCTTCGCCTCCGGGAGAATCGGCGAGCGGCAGCTTCCCAAAGGCGAAGATGCAAGCTGCAGCACACAGGCACAGTGTGGGCAGCCTTCAGACTTAGAGAAAAACAGTACTTTACCACTCTCCTGCCTTTTCCATGGTTATTCTATTGGAAAAGAACGAGTTTTGGACAACTACCTTTCATTCTTGCCAAACTCTTTGCAGACCCCCGTGCAAGCTTTAGAACAAGATTTTGGATGTTTTCTTTCCTGGCAGAGTTTCTCCTTGCAAGATATGGTGGAAAAGCTTTTTGCTGAGTGTAGAGCGGCAAGACACGCAGAAGACGCAGATACGCAGCTCTCCGAAGCTAAGTGCCGGTCCCGGGCTTCTTTCGGCACAAACCGCTCTCAGGAGCTCCCTGCGCTCGCCACAATGCTCTGTGTGCGAAGAAGCCGCTTCTTCGCCTGCGGGAGAATCGGCGAGCGGCAGCTTCCCAAAGGCGAAGATGCAAGCTGCAGCACACAGGCACAGTGTGGGCAGCCTTCAGACTTAGAGAAAACAGTACTTTACCACTCTCCTGCCTTTTCCATGGTTATTCTCTTGGAAAAGAACGAGTTTTGGACAACTACCTTTCATTCTTGCCAAACTCTTTGCAGACCCCCGTGCAAGCTTTAGAACAAGATTTTGGATGTTTTCTTTCCTGACAGAGTTTCTCCTTGCAAGATATGGTGGAAAAGCTTTTTGCTGAGTGTAGAGCGGCAAGACACGCAGAAGACGCAGATACGCAGCTCTCCGAAGCTAAGTGCCGGTCCCGTGCTTCTTTCGGCACAAACCGCTCTCAGGAGCTCCCTGCGCTCGCCACAATGCTCTGTGTGCGAAGAAGCCGCTTCTTCGCCTCCGGGAGAATCGGCGAGCGGCAGCTTGCCAAAGGCGAAGATGCAAGCTGCAGCACACAGGCACAGTGTGGGCAGCCTTCAGACTTAGAGAAAACAGTACTTTACCACTCTCCTGCCTTTTCCATGGTTATTCTATTGGAAAAGAACGAGTTTTGGACCACTACCTTTCATTCTTGCCAAACTCTTTGCAGACCCCCGTGCAAGCTTTAGAACAAGATTTTGGATGTTTTCTTTCCTGGCAGAGTTTCTCCTTGCAAGATATGGTGGAAAAGCTTTTTGCTGAGTGTAGAGCGGCAAGACACGCAGAAGACGCAGATACGCAGCTCTCCGAAGCTAAGTGCCGGTCCCGGGCTTCTTTCGGCACAAACCGCTCTCAGGAGCTCCCTGCGCTCGCACAATGCTCTGTGTGCGAGAAGCCTCTTCTTCGCCTCCGGGAGAATCGGCGAGCGGCAGCTTCCCAAAGGCGAAGATGCAAGCTGCAGCACACAGGCACAGTGTGGGCAGCCTTCAGACTTAGAGAAAACAGTACTTTACCACTCTCCTGCCTTTTCCATGGTTATTCTATTGGAAAAGAACGAGTTTTGGACAACTACCTTTCATTCTTGCCAAACTCTTTGCAGACCCCCGTGCAAGCTTTAGAACAAGATTTTGGATGTTTTCTTTCCTGGCAGAGTTTCTCCTTGCAAGATATGGTGGAAAAGCTTTTTGCTGAGTGTAGAGCGGCAAGACACGCAGAAGACGCAGATACGCAGCTCTCCGAAGCTAAGTGCCGGTCCCGGGCTTCTTTCGGCACAAACCGCTCTCAGGAGCTCCCTGCGCTCGCCACAATGCTCTGATGTGCGAAGAAGCCGCTTCTTCGCCTCCGGGAGAATCGGCGAGCGGCAGCTTCCCAAAGGCGAAGATGCAAGCTGCAGCACACAGGCACAGTGTGGGCAGCCTTCAGACTTAGAGAAAACAGTACTTTACCACTCTCCTGCCCTTTTCCATGGTTATTCTATTGGAAAAGAACGGAGTTTTGGACAACTACCTTTCATTCTTGCCAAACTCTTTGCAGACCCCCGTGCAAGCTTTAGAACAAGATTTTGGATGTTTTCTTTCCTGGCAGAGTTTCTCCTTGCAAGATATGGTGGGAAAAGCTTTTTGCTGAGTGTAGAGCGGCAAGACACGCAGAAGACGCAGATACGCAGCTCTCCGAAGCTAAGTGCCGGTCCCGGGCTTCTTTCGGCACAAACCGCTCTCAGGAGCTCCCTGCGCTCGCCACAATGCTCTGTGTGCGAAGAAGCCGCTTCTTCGCCTCCGGGGAGAATCGGCGAGCGGCAGCTTCCCAAAGGCGAAGATGCAAGCTGCAGCACACAGGCACAGTGTGGGCAGCCTTCAGACTTAGAGAAAACAGTACTTTACCACTCTCCTGCCTTTTCCATGGTTATTCTATTGGAAAAGAACGAGTTTTGGACAACTACCTTTCATTCTTGCCAAACTCTTTGCAGACCCCCGTGCAAGCTTTAGAACAAGATTTTGGATGTTTTCTTTCCTGGCAGAGTTTCTCCTTGCAAGATATGGTGGAAAAGCTTTTTGCTGAGTGTAGAGCGGCAAGACACGCAGAAGACGCAGATACGCAGCTCTCCGAAGCTAAGTGCCGGTCCCTGGCTTCTTTCGGCACAAACCGCTCTCAGGAGCTCCCTGCGCTCGCCACAATGCTCTGTGTGCGAAGAAGCCGCTTCTTCGCCTCCGGGAGAATCGGCGAGCGGCAGCTTGCCAAAGGCGAAGATGCAAGCTGCAGCACACAGGCACAGTGTGGGCAGCCTTCAGACTTAGAGAAAACAGTACTTTACCACTCTCCTGCCTTTTCCATGGTTATTCTATTGGAAAAGAACGAGTTTTGGACAACTACCTTTCATTCTTGCCAAACTCTTTGCAGACCCCCGTGCAAGCTTTAGAACAAGATTTTGGATGTTTTCTTTCCTGGCAGAGTTTCTCCTTGCAAGATATGGCTGGAAAAGCTTTTTGCTGAGTGTAGAGCGGCAAGACACGCAGAAGACGCAGATACGCAGCTCTCCGAAGCTAAGTGCCGGTCCGGGCTTCTTTCGGCACAAACCGCTCTCAGGAGCTCCCTGCGCTCGCCACAATGCTCTGTGTGCGAAGAAGCCGCTTCTTCGCCTCCGGGAGAATCGGCGAGCGGCAGCTTCCCAAAGGCGAAGATGCAAGCTGCAGCACACAGGCACAGTGTGGGCAGCCTTCAGACTTAGAGAAAACAGTACTTTACCACTCTCCTGCCTTTTCCATGGTTATTCTATTGGAAAAGAACGAGTTTTGGAACAACTACCTTTCATTCTTGCCAAACTCTTTGCAGACCCCCGTGCAAGCTTTAGAACAAGATTTTGGATGTTTTCTTTCCTGGCAGAGTTTCTCCTTGCAAGATATGGTGGAAAAGCTTTTTGCTGAGTGTAGAGCGGCAAGACACGCAGAAGACGCAGATACGCAGCTCTCCGAAGCTAAGTGCCGGTCCCGGGCTTCTTTCGGCACAAACCGCTCTCAGGAGCTCCCTGCGCTCGCCACAATGCTCTGTGTGCGAAGAAGCCGTTCTTCGCCTGCGGGAGAATCGGCGAGCGGCAGCTTCCCAAAGGCGAAGATGCAAGCTGCAGCACACAGGGCACAGTGTGGGCAGCCTTCAGACTTAGAGAAAACAGTACTTTACCACTCTCCTGCCTTTTCCATGGTTATTCTATTGGAAAAGAACGAGTTTTGGACAACTACCTTTCATTCTTGCCAAACTCTTTGCAGACCCCCGTGCAAGCTTTAGAACAAGATTTTGGATGTTTTCTTTCCTGGCAGAGTTTCTCCTTGCAAGATATGGTGGAAAAGCTTTTTGCTGAGTGTAGAGCGGCAAGACACGCAGAAGACGCAGATACGCAGCTCTCCGAAGCTAAGTGCCGGTCCCGGGCTTCTTTCGGCACAAACCGCTCTCAGGAGCTCCCTGCGCTCGCCACAATGCTCTGTGTGCGAAGAAGCCGCTTCTTCGCCTGCGGGAGAATCGGCGAGCGGCAGCTTCCCAAAGGCGAAGATGCAAGCTGCAGCACACAGGCACAGTGTGGGCAGCCTTCAGACTTAGAGAAAACAGTACTTTACCACTCTCCTGCCTTTTCCATGGTTATTCTATTGGAAAAGAACGAGTTTTGGACAACTACCTTTCATTCTTGCCAAACTCTTTGGCAGACCCCCGTGCAAGCTTTAGAACAAGATTTTGGATGTTTTCTTTCCTGGCAGAGTTTCTCCTTGCAAGATATGGTGGAAAAGCTTTTTGCTGAGTGTAGAGCGGCAAGACACGCAGAAGACGCAGATACGCAGCTCTCCGAAGCTAAGTGCCGGTCCCGGGCTTCTTTCGGCACAAACCGCTCTCAGGAGCTCCCTGCGCTCGCCACAATGCTCTGTGTGCGAAGAAGCCGCTTCTTCGCCTCCGGGAGAATCGGCGAGCGGCAGCTTCCCAAAGGCGAAGATGCAAGCTGCAGCACACAGGCACAGTGTGGGCAGCCTTCAGACTTAGAGAAAACAGTACTTTACCACTCTCCTGCCTTTATCCATGGTTATTTCTATTGGAAAAGAACGAGTTTTGGACAACTACCTTTCATTCTTGCCAAACTCTTTGCAGACCCCCGTGCAAGCTTTAGAACAAGATTTTGGATGTTTTCTTTCCTGGCAGAGTTTCTCCTTGCAAGATATGGTGGAAAAGCTTTTTGCTGAGTGTAGAGCGGCAAGACACGCAGAAGACGCAGATACGCAGCTCTCCGAAGCTAAGTGCCGGTCCCGGGCTTCTTTCGGCACAAACCGCTCTCAGGAGCTCCCTGCGCTCGCCACAATGCTCTGTGTGCGAAAGAAGCCGCTTCTTCGCCTCCGGGAGAATCGGCGAGCGGCAGCTTCCCAAAGGCGAAGATGCAAGCTGCAGCACACAGGCACAGTGTGGGCAGCCTTCAGACTTAGAGAAAACAGTACTTTACCACTCTCCTGCCTTTTCCATGGTTATTCTATTGGAAAAGAACGAGTTTTGACCACTACCTTTCATTCTTGCCAAACTCTTTGCAGACCCCCGTGCAAGCTTTAGAACAAGATTTTGGATGTTTTCTTTCCTGGCAGAGTTTCTCCTTGCAAGATATGGTGGAAAAGCTTTTTGCTGAGTGTAGAGCGGCAAGACACGCAGAAGACGCAGATACGCAGCTCTCCGAAGCTAAGTGCCGGTCCCGGGCTTCTTTCGGCACAAAACCGCTCTCAGGAGCTCCCTGCGCTCGCCACAATGCTCTGTGTGCGAAGAAGCCTCTTCTTCGCCTCCGGGAGAATCGGCGAGCGGCAGCTTCCCAAAGGCGAAGATGCAAGCTGCAGCACACAGGCACAGTGTGGGCAGCCTTCAGACTTAGAGAAAACAGTACTTTACCACTCTCCTGCCTTTTCCATGGTTATTCTATTGGAAAAGAACGAGTTTTGGACAACTACCTTTCATTCTTGCCAAACTCTTTGCAGACCCCCGTGCAAGCTTTA
The DNA here is from genome assembly GCF_037042795.1 of Molothrus aeneus. Classification (NCBI taxonomy): domain Eukaryota; kingdom Metazoa; phylum Chordata; class Aves; order Passeriformes; family Icteridae; genus Molothrus; species Molothrus aeneus. The sequence goes on along the minus strand of NW_027098933.1, from coordinate 1,907 downwards.
GAACAAGATTTTGGATGTTTTCTTTCCTGGCAGAGTTTCTCCTTGCAAGATATGGTGGAAAAGCTTTTTGCTGAGTGTAGAGCGGCAAGACACGCAGAAGACGCAGATACGCAGCTCTCCGAAGCTAAGTGCCGGTCCCGGGCTTCTTTCGGCACAAACCGCTCTCAGGAGCTCCCTGCGCTCGCCACAATGCTCTGTGTGCGAAGAAGCCGCTTCTTCGCCTGCCGGGAGAATCGGCGAGCGGCAGCTTCCCAAAGGCGAAGATGCAAGCTGCAGCACACAGGCACAGTGTGGGCAGCCTTCAGACTTAGAGAAAACAGTACTTTACCACTCTCCTGCTTTTCCATGGTTATTCTCTTGGAAAAGAACGAGTTTTGGACAACTAACCTTTCATTCTTGCCAACTCTTTGCAGACCCCCGTGCAAGCTTTAGAACAAGATTTTGGATGTTTTCTTTCCTGGCAGAGTTTCTCCTTGCAAGATATGGTGGAAAAGCTTTTTGCTGAGTGTAGAGCGGCAAGACACGCAGAAGACGCAGATACGCAGCTCTCCGAAGCTAAGTGCCGGTCCCGGGCTTCTTTCGGCACAAACCGCTCTCAGGAGCTCCCTGCGCTCGCCACAATGCTCTGTGTGCGAAGAAGCCGCTTCTTCGCCTGCGGGAGAATCGGCGAGCGGCAGCTTCCCAAAGGCGAAGATGCAAGCTGCAGCACACAGGCACAGTGTGGGCAGCCTTCAGACTTAGAGAAAACAGTACTTTACCACTCTCCTGCCTTTTCCATGGTTATTCTCTTGGAAAAGAACGAGTTTTGGACAACTACCTTTCATTCTTGCCAAACTCTTTGCAGACCCCCGTGCAAGCTTTAGAACAAGATTTTGGATGTTTTCTTTCCTGGCAGAGTTTCTCCTTGCAAGATATGGTGGAAAAGCTTTTGGCTGAGTGTAGAGCGGCAAGACACGCAGAAGACGCAGATACGCAGCTCTCCGAAGCTAAGTGCCGGTCCCGGGCTTCTTTCGGCACAAACCGCTCTCAGGAGCTCCCTGCGCTCGCCACAATGCTCTGTGTGCGAAGAAGCCGCTTCTTCGCCTCCGGGAGAATCGGCGAGCGGCAGCTTCCCAAAGGCGAAGATGCAAGCTGCAGCACACAGGCACAGTGTGGGCAGCCTTCAGACTTAGAGAAAACAGTACTTTACCACTCTCCTGCCTTTTCCATGGTTATTCTATTGGAAAAGAACGAGTTTTGGACAACTACCTTTCATTCTTGCCAAACTCTTTGCAGACCCCCGTGCAAGCTTTAGAACAAGATTTTGGATGTTTTCTTTCCTGGCAGAGTTTCTCCTTGCAAGATATGGTGGAAAAGCTTTTGGCTGAGTGTAGAGCGGCAAGACACGCAGAAGACGCAGATACGCAGCTCTCCGAAGCTAAGTGCCGGTCCCGGGCTTCTTTCGGCACAAACCGCTCTCAGGAGCTCCCTGCGCTCGCCACAATGCTCTGTGTGCGAAGAAGCCGCTTCTTCGCCTCCGGGAGAATCGGCGAGCGGCAGCTTCCCAAAGGCGAAGATGCAAGCTGCAGCACACAGGCACAGTGTGGGCAGCCTTCAGACTTAGAGAAAACAGTACTTTACCACTCTCCTGCCTTTTCCATGGTTATTCTATTGGAAAAGAACGAGTTTTGGACAACTACCTTTCATTCTTGCCAAACTCTTTGCAGACCCCCGTGCAAGCTTTAGAACAAGATTTTGGATGTTTTCTTTCCTGGCAGAGTTTCTCCTTGCAAGATATGGTGGAAAAGCTTTTTGCTGAGTGTAGAGCGGCAAGACACGCAGAAGACGCAGATACGCAGCTCTCCGAAGCTAAGTGCCGGTCCCGGGCTTCTTTCGGCACAAACCGCTCTCAGGAGCTCCCTGCGCTC